>NC_056742.1:5362500-5460000 GCF_019279795.1 Protopterus annectens | reverse complement strand
ACATAGGGAAAGAACACCCACACACATATAGATATTGTATAATAGGGGTTCCTACACACCTGCATGTGCTATGTACACCCACCAACATCTACCCCACAACCAAAATAATTACATCAATACATACTATCATGCCATAACCAATTATTCAACTACTGTACAACATCTGCTGAAACCTTAACATACCTGGACACAGACACACTAATATGGCCCTATGTGAAATAGTTGCCGTTATACAATTGAGCAGTTGCTGATGTAACAGGGTTTGTATGAACTAATTCTGTTTCAGAGGGTTGAAAGGTTCATACACCAGGAAGTGTTACCGAGTACTGATTATCAGCACAGTATTTTACACAGTAACACCAAGCTAAATATGTCTGGTAAGCACACTGTAAACCCCCTTACATTATATGCATAGCTATGCAGCCTTGAGCTGGTCAAACAATCTGGCCAGACTGGAACATATGCAGAAGTATTAGGTACAGACAAACCCTGCACAAGTAACAATGTTCAGGAATATAACAGCAGTAAGCACATTTAGACCAACTCCTTTTGGCATTACACACAATATATTACTGTTCTTCTCCATACAGCTGTTGCAATAGATTCCAAACAACACTTCCACACTGTCTTCCTCACAAGTAAGCCAAAGGGACAACGCCCAAGTGGACTACTCAGTTATACTCCACTGTAGCCAAGGTATTGGCTAAGGCAGTAGCAGCACAGCTGATGTGCATGTAATTATCTACTTAGGAACACCAATTGGTCATCGGGATACACATGTTACTGATCTGTAACTATAAAAGGTTGCCTTGTCACACATTCAAACCATCTGTATCCACCTGTAGGACAGTACAAAACCCTGAAAGACAAACTGAAAACAAGTATTATACTAGTCAATAACACCTCCGATTACTAAGAAGGTATGTATAACATGTAGCATGTCTGCGTATGTAGTACCTGGACTGTAAGAATTACAGTGTAATCAATGCATATAGTGGAAATAGCTATCTTGCAGTGATGTATTGTTGAGCAGTAGTAATGCTTGTAGTATTCTATGTGTGTACTGCTGTAGGTCACACGGCAAACTCTGCATACACCACAAGGGATGATATGGGTTTGGAACCCACCAATTCGCTTCCAGCCACTGTCAGTGTCAGGATTGGTCCAACAAGTATGTACTATAACAGAGGATAGTATATGTCGATATATTGTAACAGTTGACATATGTATGGGTGTATAAGTAAGATGAACATGTTAAAGGTGGGCTTACTGTGCAAATATGGTGTGTATTGTGGGATATTATGCCAATAGCTGTGTAATGTACAGTATTCTAGGCAGATCTGTATTCTATTCTACATAGCAGTTCTGTTATGTTATGCAAATAGTAATTATGTCTATTGGCAGTTACAATGCTCAATGACAGGATACATATAATTTGTATTCATCTGACAGTTTAGCAGCATGATAGCAAAGATAATTGGAAGAGCCAGGTAACTATCCATGCACATAACACATGTAATATCCACCTCTCTAGTATTGTTTGCAAGCAATAACAGCTGTGCATGTGTACATGTTATGTAAATGTGTAGTGACCTTGTTACAGGGCTGGACCTCTCTAGTATTGTGTGCAAGCAATAACAGCTGTGCATGTGTACATGTTATGCAAATGTGTAGTGACCCTTGTTACAGGGCTGGACCTCTCTAGTATCGTTTGCAGGCAATAACAGCTGTGCATGTGTATGTTATGCAAATGTGTAGTGACCCTTGTTACAGGGCTGGACCTCTCTAGTATCATTTGCAAGCAATAACAGCTGTGCATGTGTACATGTTATGCAAATGTGTAGTGACCCTTGTTACAGGGCTGGGCCATTGCTATGTGCACACCTACATAGACTGGATATTGAGAGTACAGACACACTGGTTGAACTACCAGGTTTGTGTAGCCCAACCTCTCATTGCCAACCTAACAGCTGCTTGCACATACTGTATGTAAGGCAGTGCACAGCACTGGTAATGAAACAGGTTGCATATCATATTTATCTCCAGTGTAACATCTGCAGTAGGAGTGTGAGATGTAGGAGACATCTGCCCATGTGTAATAGCCATTTCATAGGTGATGGCTCACACTATCTGATTATATCCTGATCATGTTGATAGTGGTATCAGAGTCTATTGATACATGACTCTGGAGAGTGGGTGTCTGTGCCCAACAGAACTCATGGTCCTGGTGGATATGTGAGTATATACCCAGAGATAGAAACAGACCTGAAGACACTTGCATCATCTGTAATCAACTAACAGGATGTGATGTGCTTCTCAGAGGAGGATTGCTGCTAAAGGTAGCTACAATGTTTCCATAATAGCCAGTGTTGCCATGTCCATATCACAAATATTTACATGTGAGCATCACTGTCTAAAACATCTTCATAAGCAATATGTAAACTAAATACAGTACTTGGTACTTCTAGTACTGAATGCTCATACAAGCATGTCCACTAGTCACCTACTGCTGTTTACTAATGTCAGCTTTGTGTATGTGGCCATCCTGGGGGAATGTAATCTCTATGCCATGTACACTGCCAAACCCACATAACACCATGCCCCACACATTTTTTGGGATGCAGCTACAGGGGTAAGCTGGAAGGCAGCCCAGTCTACAGCCATGACTGGACTGGACAGTCATGAGGTGTAGGTTAACACAAGCAGCTCATCAGCACAACCAACACATACCCTTACCAGAACACAGTAAGGATACCCACACACACTACCAGAAATCACACACATTCACAGATGCTTCTAGGTATCTGGCCATACAAGTGACCCCCCAAGCAGGAAGAGACAGACACAGAAATACACAAACTGTATGACATAGTTTGCATAATTGTGCCACACCTCAGAACACGTGACTGGAAACATGCCCAACAGTACTCATTTGTGAATGCAAACTCTAGCACTATGTTACACACCAACCTATACGAGGGCATACATACTGTTAGCTGCCACATACCTATACACTCAGACCCCCATTTGAACTATACACATGGCTCTGGCATATTCAATGTTGTTGTGCAGGAACTGTGAAGCAGTAGCCTGGACTGCATGGAAAGACATGTAGGAACTGTCAGATCTTGTAGCCCATGCAGGTATGTCCCAAGGCCTGGGTAGTATTCTGCCATTGGCCGGAATGATACTGCAATACAGGGACAAAAGGATTGTATTCCACAATTGTCTAGGGTGTGTAGTGGTGCAAGTCAAAGGGTATCCAGTATCTGTCGTCCTGGGATAACATGGTTGACAGACCATGATGCTTTACCAGACAGGGCCTGTACCTGTCACCCCTGGGAATCTGGATACTACCTAGGGCTCATGCTTCCCCTATAGTGCATTCATCATGCACAGTTCAAGTGAAGGTCCACTGCTGTTACAGGGACAGCCAAGCAATAAACTGCGGGTCTCGCTACACAATGATACATGTCAGAAACACTATACGGACACACATATGTCAATCCATAACATGGAGAACATATCTGTGCAGTGGCTGAGACATGTTTCGATGCTCTGGAGAGCACACCTGCATGGCCATGTTATAATACATACCTCACCTCTTGCCCATTATCCTTTATTGGAACACATGGGCCACAGGTGTGTCCATATTCCTGAAGGTTATGTACACCCCCATGCTAGTTGCACTGGCATAACTTCAGAGGCATTATGCTGAGCAACTACCTTTGTGCCAAAGTGGAATTCAAAATGTACCTTGAGACAGATCACACACCAGGCCGCTGACTTCCCAACTGTCATAATGTGCTGTAATGGGGAAGATTAGGTCTGAGACAGAACCATAATAATGGCTACTCTCAACTATTGCATTATGAACTGGGAAGACTCCTCATGTACCAACACCTGCGCTCAATGCATGTTGGATTCCATCGACCCCACTGACCCGGATCACAGTAGTCACACAAACAGGGCTAACAGTATGCTACACATAGTTAGTCTCCAATGCCAATGTTATGTCTCTTAAGAGCAGAGTGGTGACTGTCATGGCACCCATGCAGATGGGCAATGCATGTGCAAATGCTGAATCCTACACAAATGAACCTTAAGCAGTCACATATGTGCAGTGATTGAGCCTTTGAAACAGAACCAGGATTCAACTCAACACAAACAAGAAGGCAAACTGGTGGTACCACGCTTTAAACTGTACCACAGAAGGTAGTAACTGTTGCAAGAGTGAACAAACCTGAGTGAAGCTGATCCCTGGTCAGCCTCATTAAGATGCAGATACACCATATAAAACCACACAAAACTTCTGTGAAACTAATCAGCCACATATTATGAGGCCAAGCACAGAGCAATCTATAGCTGTGTCATTAATCGTAATGGCAATGACAAGACCTGCCATGCTAAACAGCACTATGGCATGGGAAGTACTGCACCTACAGAAATAGCACCCGTTTATCCAGATAGGGTCTTGGAGAACCTAAACCCAATCCCACCGCCCCCCCCCCCCAACAGGTACACAGTAATATATCCATATACACTACAGGGTCCCTGTACTAATGACTATGCAGGTACAAGCTGCACTCTCTAAAGCCATACATACAGCTTTCATGGGACCTGTCAACATCTCAGGGTGTATCCTACACAACAATAAGAACATTCAGCTATCCACATACATATCATGTTCAATCATAGCTCCATCTCAGGCTGTGTACACTCCGAATGGTGCACAGCAACAGTTATCACACCCCACAAAGGGGGAGACACCATTGATAATGGGACATAGTGCACAACTACCCTGCTGAGTCTGGTCTGTACGGCCATGAACCGTGATCAATGTATTTGATGTACTCTGTACAGATGTAGATGACAGTAGGGTTGATTCACATTGTATATCATGACGTTGCCAGGACATAGGACGCCATCACCCATACAGTGTTCCAGCTACACTCAGTAAACTAGGTGTATATTCCTATGTCACAGGAGTGGTTGGCAACTGGATTGCTGGCAGAACCAACACTACCGAAGGTGTCTGACAAATACACGCACATCAAACCAGTGCCAGTCACAGTAATACAGGGGTCATTACTGGTACTCCCCCTCTTTGTTATCTATACCACACAGACTAACACAGAAGGCATCGACCTATTGAAGTTTGCAAATGACTATGAACTAGCAGCAATAGTTGACTCAATGTGTGCTGCATTCAACATACAGAAGGGCCTTAGTGTGTCAGGTGTGTGGTGTGTGACGTATGGCCACAATCTGACAGATAAGTATTGCATTGTCATCCCCTATGTTACAAATCCTGTACCCATTAACTACCACCTAAGCAGTGGTCAACATAATGACAACTGTGTGTATGGGATGCAGCTGGACTGTACTTTCCTTTGATAGTTACTTCACCACACCAGACAGGTAGTCATATGTGGCACCCCTAATCATGACAGGGTGCCATCCAAAAATATAGAGATACTTGCTCAGCCATACTCAACACCCATGTGGCCCATAATAGATCACACATTTCCTTTAGGGGTTATTGCCCATGTGTAGATGGTCTACACTGCCCTTCCCAATCCCTAGCTGCACTATGTAGCATGCAGCCTACCCTGAATAAAGCCATGTCCAACCCAGAGGTGTTGGACATGCTACACAACACATCCTGATCCCAAATAAACACAGCCATCATGGACATCCACCTTTCTAGTACAAGGATCACAACATGCCTGACAGATCTCTGTCCCATACACTTAACATAATCTTGCCATACTATGTATCCCTGTCCAGCGAAGCTGCATATCACCCCTCTCTGTGACATGGTGTGATGACCACATGCCAAATGTACCAGCAACCCTGTGGATCAGTTCTGTGGCACTGCTTGAACTGGCCACAGAAACTTACCTGTCTGTTGACTACAGCTAGGTAACCTGTCTGCCTAGGCTCATAAATGGCCCAGGGCATATAGCCTACTAGATCACTATGACCATACATGCTATAGTTAATATCCAACCCTGCAAATACCATCAGGCTAGCTATTGTCCCATGTGTTATACATGTGCAACACAGGCAATACATGGCAGGATGCTACACAGCTGTACAGTGCCATGTAGATGTATATGGCAAAACACATACATACTTGCAAGTCTGCAGGGTCACAGGTCATGTCCCTAACAGCTATGTATGACTATATATGTGACATATACACAGCATTAAGTCAATTGCATTAATGTGACTACATCCAGGCATGTGCTGATAGGTAAAGACACCAGTACAGGCAAACAGACATGCCCATGTCAAGACAACATCCACATGGTGTATGAGCAATGTCATCACATGACACACACATATATGGCAATAACATCAAATCACCAGTAAGTGTCAAATTTGTGTGACTTATACATGTCAGTGGTGTTAGTATCATGTAGATTTGCAAAGACGTATTTGTAATCTTAATAAATGTGATACACATGTATGTTCAGCTGTACTTCTCTGTGTGTTACTGTGACCTGTCTCCATCATTATGTCTTCCAGGTATGCCATGTAGCAGACGGCCGGCATACAGCCTCATCCCATACCTCCTCGACAACCACACAACGCTCTTCAGCCATGTGCCACAGGATGCACAACAGCGGGATGCCCTGTGGGAGGAACTCTGCAGGAAGGTAAATGATGTCAACAGTCACAATCGCACCTATCAGCAGGTGCGCCGACATTGCACTGACCTCATAAAACGGGGAAAACAGTGTGCTAATGCAATCACCAGGGAACAAGGTGCAACAGGTGGGGGGCCACTCACCCAGTCCCCACTCACACGTACCAAGGAGCTAACCTGGGGACACCTGTAGACCTCCATCCACAAGCTTTAGCTGGTATTGTGGAGGTGGGTGTCTCTCAACCACTGAGCCTGGAGTTGCCTGGCAAGTCACTACTGCACATAAAACACAACTATATTTCACATAGTTACATGTGTTACTGTACAATATGTAATGTAACATCATATGCAAGACATGTATGCACACATGCCAGATACTATAGTCTGCTACTCTATGTATGCGCAGTTGTGCATACTCCATAGTATAGTGTATTGAACTGGCTTATGTGCTAACATTGACATTGCACCCTGTAGCTATCACACAGGTGTGGATAATGATCTTACTGCTGTGACACTCCTGTTTAGGTACCTCTGGCGTTTTGCAGTGACAGCAGCCTGTGTCAGGTGAGATTGTTATTATTTACCAGGCTTGACAATGCACGGAACATATTAATTGCATGCTTTCTGCCATAACACAAATACACATAATGTATGGTGGTCCTGTTAATGGACACTGGTCAGACCTGCAATGCATCACAGTGTTTACCTATGTGAAACAATTGAAGACTATATGAAACACCTTCACTAAACCTTCCAAACTGTCATTGCCAGATGTGTGGACAACACTGAATACAATGGTGGAGGTGTGTTCCACTGTAGGGACAGGTACTACATATCAGCATTACCATGTTGGGAATATGAACAGTACTGTACAGAGAGCATATGTGTGCACACACTCTAAATGTGTTGGAGCTGGAGTATGACTGGCCCACAGGATACACCCTTGTGGAGTATACCCTTGCTATGAATGTCACACAATATCATGTGCTATCTGACATGTCCATGACATGTAGTGGGTTGACTGCAGCACTGCTCAACTATCCTGCAAAACATGTTTCACATCCCATACATACCACCCTTTGTCTGCATAACCCTGTCCTCAATGGAGCATATGACATCTATGGGTGTATGTCATATGGGATAACACTGACATGTGAAATAAGATGGCCATCACAACCATTGAACAGAACATGTGTACACATGACCATGGAGGATGGCCAGAGACATGAAGTAATACACACAGTAGAGGTTATGTACATTTGTGTACACCGTGTAGTACACTGGCTCAACACAATACAACTATGGCTTTTGTGTAATGGTGATATTGCAGATGTGAAACACTAAACATCATACAGGCCTGTGCACAGCTTGTGTAGGCATAACATGAAACCACCACATAACATGTCTTGAACATCTTGAGTGTGTCACGACATGGAAGCATTCACCTATACAGTATCCAAATACATACATGTGTTGCACAACATACACATACAACCACATCAAGCCACAGATAGAGTACATTCACCTTGCTGGTGTCAGACATCACTGTCATGCCTGCTCCTCATGTGTGTGAGGTACACAGATGGCACGTGGGACTTAGAGTACTGCTAAGTTAGCCATGTGTGGGCATATTTGCCAGGCATCAGTAATATGGTTGCAGATGTGCAGGGGTGTCATCCGTATACCCTTCTGTGACCTGTGTCACACATCCGACATTAGGGTTTAGTGTGTATACACCTCAGTGACATGGGTCACATTCCACATTAGATATGTATTGTATGTGAACATATTTATGGCTATGAACTGTGTCAGTAGCTCGCACTGTATAGCAATTGCGAAGCTACATGATGCCCTGCAATGGATATGCACATCAGCTCAATGTTCAGTATGTCCCTGCATATTTGTAGGGTGGACAGACAACATTGCATCAGCTGAAGGCCCATGTTAGTATAACACGTCCCTGCATTGGGACACCATTACCGTACTGTAGATTGGAAAGGACACCATTGTGTTACACATGTATGCATGTCATTCAACACGTCAGCAGAAGACATGTCATACTACATGTGATTGGCAAGGTCATACGCCACACAGCAGGCCAGTGTACTGTAAACCTGTGCTGGTTTGTGGCACCATTGCAAAGTAGGGACAGCCATGTCAAACATGTGTGTACAGCCACATGCACAATGTTTAGACTCAGCTCAGGGGTAGGCAGAATAATGTTGAACAGACATGCACTGCTTTGGGGGAGATATGCAAGCTAGGGCTCAGGCAAACATAGTATGTAGTCGACATACCCTACTGCTCATGTCCTCACACAAAAGGGGTGGTGGCCAACACAAAGCATCAGTGGCAGATGTACAAAGGTCAGCGATGGTCTGTTAACATGTGGTGTATGTTGCACACACCATGGCAGTGCGGTGCAGTGGTGCAAAGTGCATGCATTATGTTGCAGGTATGGGGCATAGGCTACTAACACAAATGGTGCAATAGAGGTATGTCTGCTAACCACCACTATAATTATGTAAGGTGCATGCCGTCTGCTATAACACATGCATGCTGTTGTGTGCAACTCAGGGATGTATGATAACTGCCACTATAATTGTCTAAGCTGAAACTATAATTGTCTAAGCTGAATGGCATCTGCCATATCACCTGCATGTAGCATGCGTTTCTGTGTGTCTGCGTCTGTGTGTGTCTGTGTGTCTCTGTGTGTCTCTGTGTCTGTCTGTCTGTCTGTCTCTGTCTGTGTGTCTCTGTCTCTGTCTGTCTGTCTGTCTCTCTGTCTGTCTGGTATAACTTGTAATGTACAGTTCTTGTCTTCCCCTCATAGGTGTTGATGTAGGTGCATTGCCCTCCTGCGGTCCACCTGATGTTAGTGTCCCCACAGACTCTAGCAGTGATGATGATAGTATGATTGAGACATAGGCAGGGTTGTCAGGGGCTGAATCTGTGCCATTGGTTGTCATTCCACCTGTCTCTCCCTCATCTTCACACACAGTTCCCCTGCCTGCACATACCTCATCACCACTGGCCATAGAGGAAGGAGAGTTGGCGGGTGGTAGCATGGAACAGTGAAGTTTGGAGACTATGGAAGGTGTGCCTACACACCATGATCCCAGTCAACAGACTGGTGATGTCCCACACAGGCATGTGCCCAGCGCTGCTCGTAGGAGGACCACTGGCCAACATGCCCCTGCGAAACAAAGCACATCAGCTGGAGTCACCAGACGCATGTTTCAGGCTGTAATGGAGGCACAGGCACATGCTAAATGGCACAACAGAGAAGGTCTGAGGTTTCAGAGGGCTGCTGTCCTTTCATTAACTGACAAAATCCAGGCACTTGTAAATGCTCACCATCATCTTGCAGATGTTTTGGATAGACGATTGGGTGACATGGTGGGAGTCCTTGACCGTGGCATGTCAATCCTCGAGCGTGGAATGTCTGTGCTGGAACATCTGGTGGGAGTGAGGCATCGGGCACATGGACGTAGGTCAGCTACATCACCTGTTGAAGGTCTACATGAACATGCTACTGCACATGCCCGCTCCCATAGTGGCGGCAGCAGCAGCAGTGCAGCTGGTGCTGTGCAGTCCATACCAGGAAACAGCAGGCCATGTGCACGTGGTCCTGGATGGTCCCAACAGGGACACGATTCCAGTGGAAATGTGTCATCAGACAGTACCCAATATGGACCTCTGCCTGGTAGTGCCCATGCAACCCCTGGCAGGCGCAAGTCATGTGGTCATGGCCGGACACCGTGAACTGTGATACCTGCCTTGTACAGGCTGCAGCTGGCAATAATACCCCTGTTTAGGCCATCCACATGCCAGACCTGTGTGCATGCATACACACACACACTGGAAACAAATGTAGGGCACCTCAACACACTCACACGCATAACATCCACACATGCCCAATGATATCACAGGCCCTAACACACACTCATGATGTCATCCAATGGTGCAGCCCAGACCTTTGGCAAACATTATCACCCTGTGCATATGATGATGCCTGTGCCCCATCCATGTCATCCACACCATTGGTGTAGGGACATCTTCATATGGTCTGATGCACAGGGTGAACATGCTAGGTAGACAATTGTAGATTAATATTGTTGAGTAGTGTTGACAGGCAACAGACATACCATGTATTAAAGTTTTAGAATGCATTTTGTATGTCTGACAGTATGTATCGTGTGTGACAACACTAACAGCATGTTGATCTTGACGTTCTGCCTTCCTCTTTCAGGTGTAGTTGCATGTGCCGGGGGATGTCGGTGTTTGCGGTTAGTGTCCCATATGTATATGTTGACTACCCACAGGTCAGTATGACAATACCTGCATGCACTTTGTAGCTTCCACATCACAGTTATATTCTCTCATGTTTCAATTATGTTTACTATTCTAATGATCCAAGAGCATGATAGCTGTGTAGTAAGCTACTGTGTTCAGAGCCATCACATCCATAGTGGGTGACATCACAGGTATAGTTACCTGGAGCGTGGAGGAGGTAAAAGAGTGGTATGCCGGATGACAAGGTAAAGGCCAGTGGAAATAGTGGCTTCTCATTGGGAAGCAGTAACACCCACTGCCATGACAGCATGCAAACATAGACACACCCACACACTCAGGGATTCACAGACACAGTAACACACACTCTGACACACCCATACTGTTGCCAGTGTTCGGATGAGTACCCCTGCCTATGTGCATATCATCATTATAGTACTACACAATTACAAGACACGCCACAGAGATTACACATGTACAGGTAGTTGGAATGGCCTAAGATCGAGGACACTGACAGGGATACTACAGTGCAGTGAGTGTATGTGGGGAGGGGGGTCCTTCAGTAGGCTGTGTAGCAACAGGTCATACCCCAGGGTGTACATGTTAACAGGCAGTTAGAATGCCCATCTATGATTGATGATATCAACAGGGATGCTAGATTGCATTGAGTGGATGGGGGAGGGTGCATTAACATTTCACTATGGTAAAATACAGCCTCACTCCAGGGACTGGGCAGCCATACACACAGACAGCCATACACACACACACACACACACACACACACACACACACACACACACACACACACACACACACACACACTGTGGCATTCACAAAGATATACACCTATGTCACACACATACAGACAATTTACATGTGTGAGGTTTAACCACCTGCCTGTGCCTTTATTTCTACACTTCACTTAGTACTGGTGTCAACAACCGTGTTCAGGAGAGTGATAACATGTGAGATGTATTCCCAACTTTACCTGACATATATGGACACACACACCCACACATGCCAGTACTGTGAATCAAACTCCTGCCTATCTCATGATAGGTACTACAGACGTATAGCACTATTGTATCCGGTACAATGCTTACTGACTCTTTCCTTTGCCAGCTGTGCTGATATATGCACAATATATGCACAGGGGATGTATTACTGTTACAGGTGTCATGAGGTTTGCCTTCAGTGTCACCCTTACAGCATTCTACATTGTCTGTCTTCCACTTCAATTAACAAAACCTGACCTTGGCAGTTACACAGGTTATTGTAGGACTGGTTGTAACACACCAGTGAGCTGTCCTCAGTAATCATTCATCTGCAAAGAAGCCCCACCACGTAGTAGTCATGTCCAAACATCTGTCCATACCTCATGTATGGCTTACTGTACTTAGAGCATATCACGATATACAGTTGTCAATGTTGAGGCTGTATTGCAACAGCATGATGTACTAAGACAACAGTTACCTTCAGACATCAGACACTGCACACACATGGAATCTACACAAACATCAATACATGAACACATACGCGGTCTACATCAGTAAGTGCACTAGCAGGTCAAGAGGATACATTCCACACCTTCCCCATGCCATGTGTGAAACATAGCCAAGCATTACACCATAATGGATGTATTCATGTACTGGTAGGACACCACCAGCTCCACCGAGCAGCCAAGTGTACATATATGACTATATGACAACAGCACATATCAGTGAGACACACACACAGCATTATTCCATGTCATGCTCCTACAAACTGTTACTTGACAGTGCCATGGTGAAGCCAGGGTACTGTAATGGTCAACAGTGAGCACATCATATTTGCCACACACACACCTCATGTTTACTGGAAGAGTGCCAGCAATTTGTTCTGTTAGAGCTAGGCAGTACACTCATTCAAGCATGTGCAAGGTCTGTGGCTTGTAAACATCTCACCCCAGCATGTACTGGCTATTGTGGTACTAAGGCTAATGTCCAGACAGCACACAGCATACATGGCTTGCAATTGTTGACATGGGGTATATGTAGGAGCTGTGGCCACACATGGCTGTACATGTCATGAACATATCACCTGTGACTACTCAGGAACACACAGAGCAGAGCTGGATTTCCCTGAGTCTGTCAATACAGGCCTTGTGTAGGTCCTATGGTCCTGTTATTTGGGTGTGTTTGTAGGCATTGCATTTGGTGGACATTTCTAAAGACATACATGCCACATGAGGTGTTGTATGATATGATAGGTGTCATGGGTGACCAGTAGAGAGGGAATATTACCTCTGTTAACATAGATATCAAACCTTATGTACTGTTAGCATGCTATCTGCCATGTGCATGTGTGTAATGACTGTAGCCACCTGTATATAGAAAGGATAATGAAAGCTATGGTAATGTCATTTATGTTGTATGAGTGTGGGATGTACATATCCAGGGCAGGTACAGTTAGGTCATATACAACCATGAGGGTGTTGTTTACTGGTTTACAGCAGCAGTCGACCATGTTAATGCTGACAACATCTGAAGTACCCTGGTATGTGTACAACTGAGCTGGTTAAAAACAGTGGTGTTATTGCATTGCGTAACACATTATGCAGCTGTGTCTGTACATGGGTACTTTGCACAGTTGATGTAGGCCTAGGTACAGTCCACTAATCATGGGTTATCTGGTGGTCTACCATATTATGTCATACCACATATGGATGTGTGTTGGTAGTCTGGGGACAAGGAGGTGGATGTATTTGTGGATACAACCTAGAATGCAGCATTTGCCACTGTCACCTGTACCTGACTCATCTGTGATGTGTTATGTCAGAGTCGTGGTCTTTACATGTGAGTAGCCTTTATGAATATGTGTACACCACCACCTGGAATGGTCCATACCACTGTTATGGCCCACATGTCTGGATCTCAGTTATATGGTGGTAGTGCAATTGTGCACTACAGAGCCTTCAGCCAGGTGTTCCTCACTGCACAGATGTCAGTATTCCCCATTTTTAGGTTCTACATTGAGCAAATGGATTACTAAAGTCACACATCTAGCACTGGTTAGCATAAGCATCCAATGCAATTGTCTTGTAGGTGTCAGGGTGTTACTTCTGGGTGTATGACATATGCCTTGGAATGCGGCTATATGGGTAAATACAACCGAAGTATTATCCACACACACGTGAAACATGGATGCATGTGCTCTGTGTTGAAGGCTCGTTGTTCGGTCATGACAGCCCGGAATGACAGATACTGGACAACCTCATAATAACAGCAGGACATTGGCTCATTGTTTTGGTCTAGCAGTTGCCACTCATACCATGACATCACTGCGAGTGGCATTAATGTGCTTGGTAGCAAATGCCTCATGTAAGGTGATGGACAGCAGCAGAACTTGAGTATAAGACCAATGTGAGATAGACTTAGGGTAGCAGCCCTGCTAATAATGACAAATACTAACACTGCCTGGAGAGGTCATCTTGACATCTGCACCTCAGTACCATTACACAAGGTGGCTCACACATTATGCTTGCACATGCCACTGTTCCACGTATAATGCCACTGTCCACAACCTGCTGTCAATGTATGCCTTTCAGGGCAGCAAGGTGTGTGACACATGCTGTAGGTAGCATCCGCCTGTGCGACCCATGTAACCTATTGTCTGTCACATCCACACATGCATAAATGTGTATACTTTATATATGTAAGTACTTCATGTACATGTATGCATGTGTATTACACAGCACAGACACAGATATATCATTTACGGGCCACATACAGGTATCAGGTGGTAAACCAGTATGATGTGCATATATGCTGACAAGTAAGATGCACCTAGCTGTAAACCTGTGTGTTTACAATAGTAGTCCATTACAATGTGCTCTGTACATGTAAGTGTATGAGCATGCATACTGTGGCCTTCAGTGGTTAGAATCGGAGTGCATCTCAAACAGCCCTGTGTTATTAATTGTATGAGCGTACCCACTACCACCTTGTGTAATATGAGTCAGTGCATCCAACAAGCCCTTTGTTACTAAGTGGATGGGCATGCCCAGTATAACCTTGTGTAGTTGTAGTCATAGTGCATCCCAAACGGCCATGTGCTACTAAGTGTATGAACATGCCCACTGTAACCCTGTATAGTGATAGTAGTTGTTCATTCCACAGATGGCCATACTCCAGTTCAGGTTCCTGTTGTGCTACAACTATACCTCGCAGGCCTACCTGCAGATGATGTGTCTTGTTTGTGCATACCGGTTGTAATGGACACCTACTTTAAACACACAGGTTTACAGCTATGTACTTCATGACTGTCAGTCTCCCTGTTGTTGTCCTCAATCTTAGAAGCGCAGTCTGACTGCCTTGGAATGTGTAATCTCTGTGGCACATCACGTAACTGCGTAGTACTGCAATAGTTATCTGTAGATAGGCAGGAGTTCTAATCCCACCACTGGCAACTATGTGCGTGTGTTTGTGTGACAGCAAATGCCTGAGTGTGTGTGTCAGCAAATGGTTGAGTGTGTGTCTCAGCAATGCCTGAGTGTGTGTCTCAGCAAGTGGTTGCGTGTGTGTGTATTTGTGTCTGCATCCTGTCATGATAGCGGGTTTTTCTGCATTCCAAAGAGATACCTCCTTTTGCACTGGCCTTTATCTTTGTCAGCGGCTAAACCTCTCTCTTCCCCCCTCCCCACTGCAAGTAATTGGTCCTGTGATGTCACCCAGCTTAGAAATGGAATCAGAGTAAATGCAATTGCATGTGCTCTGTGACACATACCCCAACTGCATATCACTGTACTAGTTACCTTTACATAGGCAAGACGTGTATGCACAATACTGGCAAGTGTGTGCATGTTTGTGTGTGTGACTACCATGTAGCCAGGCATACACATGTTTAATGTCTTTTAGCACGCCATGGTAGCCATCTGTGGTGATCAGTGTCTACAATGTATTACATAGTTAGGAATGGTAAAGAATAAACAGTCAAGCACAACTACAGTTGGGTATGTAATTTTCCTGTGTCACTGTCGAGCAGTGCACAGAAATGGTTGCTGGGGTGTAGGTCCATACCCATCATTCCCCCAACTAACTCCACAATCCCTGCGGTATATTACATTAGCCATCATTCCCCACCCCAAACTCCATATACACAACAACCATCCCTTCTCTGGTGAACTGCTTAAGATTTAAATGTTATATCACAAGAGATGCCTCTGTTTTGTGTACATATCAGTTCCTTTGGAACCCTTCTGTGTCACAAAGGGTGTTCAGATGTGTGTATATGTATATATATATATATATATATATATATATATATATATACATATGGCTATGGCTGTGTCTGTGTGTCTGCATACATCCCGTAGGTGTGTATATATATATATATATATATATATATATATATATATATATATATATATATATATATATGTATATATATATATATATATATATATATAGTTATGACAGATGTACAGATGTAGACTTGTCTTTGTTGTTTCACAGAGTACAGTACATTCAAGGGTACTGTACATATGTACACAATGTGACTGTCCCATTTGTTTTCAGTACTGTGGACTACCTGTAGTAAGATGTGCATTATAGACTGCATGCATCATGTATGCAACACAGATGGCTTAGTGGTACGTCCAGTGATCTCAGTGTGCATGGTCCAGGGTTCAAGACCTGCAAGCCTTGTTGATACTGTCAGTTAGGACTGCATAAGACACTTTTAAGCAGTTATAAGCAGGTGTAAATTTGTTTTCGTGACAGTTAGCAGCGGGTACAGACCTCTCAACTGTCCCAAATTACTCGGATTTTACTGAGTTTTGGGGTCTCAATAATGGGGTACCACAATTCCCGAGTGGCACCCCCTTATTTCCGATTTTTCAAAAGTATTTTTTTTTATTTTCGCACTTTCGGAGCTGACGTCATCACGTGCGCGATAATGTCAGCTCTGTCAACATGCCGCGCATCTGAGTAGTGGACTGCTGTTTGGTCGGTAGAACACAGGATATCTCTATGCCACGGCAGGAGGATTTATTTACTTTTTAAGCCAGTCGGACTCGGAATGCACTGCCGTTTGGGCAGGAAGTATCTGCTCTGCTGTTTAATGAATGAACTGCCGTTCGGGCAGGATTTCTTCAACTGGCAACTGTAGAGCTGAAAGTGTCTGTTGCAGGATGACTAACCAGACAGAAAGGACCATTGACAGAAGGTACTTTGCTGTGTAAAGCCGGCAAATGCAGTATGTGTGTGTGTCTGTGAAAGGGCAGCTTCTTTACTTTGTTTACTGTGCTTGGCTCAGCTGCTTGCAGGCATTACCTTTGATTGAACAGTGATTCCTTTTACTTAACTGCTCAGCAGCAGCTTGCAGAAACTTTAGCTTCTTTACTTTGTTTACTGTGCTTGGCTCAGCTTGCAGAATGCAGGCATTACTTTTGAGAGTATGTTTAGCTTACAGGTATTACGGCAGAGAGAAATGGCAGCTTCTTGAACCACTTTTGAATAGTGAGTGATTCTTTTTCACTTAACGGCTTAGCTTGCAGGCATAACTTGTTTGTGAAATGGCATCTTCTTTACTTTGTTTAGCTCAGTTGCAGGCAATGGCATTAGGGCTAAGAGAAATGGCAACTTTAATTAACTACTTTTGTGAGTGTGTGTGTTTTGCTCAGCTTACAGGCATAATGTGTGTGAAACAGCAGCTTTACCTTGTTTCTGTGCTTATTTTGAATGGAGATTCCTTTTACTTGACAGGCTAACAGCTCAGCTTGCAGGCATAACATGTGTGAATTGGCAGCTTTACTTTGTTCCTGTGCTTATTTTTAATGGTGATTCTTTTTACTTAACAGCTCAGCTTGCAGGCATTAATTCTTTTGAATTGTGATTCCTTATTGCAGGCATTACTTCTTTTGAACAGTTATTACTTATTGCAGGCATTACTTCTTTTGAATGGTGATTACATACTGCAGGCATTACTTCTTTAGCACAGCAGGATAATACTAGCTTTTGATGCAGAAGGCTGTGGGTTCTATTCCCACAGTATGTAGATGGATTGCTGTACTGTGTTGTACTTTTAAATGGTGTGGATTCTGCAGTCCTATGAATGCCCTCTTTAGCAGAGATACCAAGTAACTATGAACCTGTTATCAGTGTGGCATCCATTCCCTATTGCAATATTATTAGCTTATCATTTTTAATGCAAGCTAGACAATTTATTCCTCAAGAGCAACAGGCACTTTATTTGTAGATGAAACAATGAAATGTTAAGTTGTTTGCTAGCAGCAACCTTTTCATTAGTTTCTGATCTTTTTAATGTGGAATTATTTAGATGATTTTTACTTCGGCAGAGATTGTTCATATTTACTGATACTGGTGGATTGTAGAAGTTTGAGTAGACTTTTATAATGGAAATTTTCTGAATTGGGCAGTTTTGTTATCATTGGTTCATGCATTTTGTTGCATTGCTTACTGGAAAAATGCTCAAAACAATAAATTTTAAAATGCGCTATAACAAGTGAGCTATTTTATACGAGGAATGTAATTTAATACAGTCAGGAAGGTGTATCAAAGAACACATGTATGTTTCATGTGCAAGGGGCCTATGATTTGAAAACAGATGCATTTTCTTTGGATGTGGTGTGGGTTTCAATGAATGTGAGTCTCAAAGGTAGAGAAGTTTTAATGCCAAGTCTATTTTCATTGTGAGACGGTATTGCCAATTTGCTTTGTTTAGCAGATATCTATTAGTATTTGTGCGTTGTGCTATAAAATGTAAAAATAAATAATCATTGCAGAAGTAAAGCAGTATGCATACATTGCACATATTTGTGTTTATGGTAAATGGGGCAAAATAGCCAGATAATGGGACATTGGAATGGCTGCAGGGGGACTCTGTTGCCATATTTTGGTTGTTTGTTCTTCAGTTTGCATTTGAAAGTTGGTATGGTTGGAGTGGGCGGGGTTACATAATTATTTATGCAAAATTTATGTTAATCTGCATACAGATTTGTACCTATTTTTCATGGGCCTTGTCCAGATTTTTGATGTTTCCAGGTTGAGAGGTATGAGCGAGTACATCGCAGGTAACAGATATGTACAACTCACAGTACACTTGAAATGGCCTTCTTTGGCAATCCTGCTGATGTCACCCACCTACGAATACACCTCTGGGACTGCTGTAACCCAGTAATCTACATGACTCGTGCTGTAACTGCATAATGCTGTAGTGTGTTAAACTAGTATGGTAGGTGTTCTAATCCCAGACAGGTCAACTGTGTGTGCGTGTGTGTGTCTATCTGCCTGCTTGCCTGTGAAAGAAACAATGCTTTTAGAGTATGCACACTCTTTACATTTCACATAACTACCTTTGGCAATCCTGCTGATGTCACCCACCTAGAAATACACCTCTGGGATTGTTGTAACCCAGTATTTTCTGTAGAGCGTGCTGTAACTGCGTATTGCTGTAGTGTGATAAACTAGTTAGGTAGGGGTTCTATGCCAAGAGAAGCCAACTGTGTGTGTGTGTGTGTGTGTGTGTGTGTGTGTGTGTGTGTGTGTGTGTGTGTGTGTGTGTGTGTGTGTGTGTGTGTGTGTCTGTCTGCCTGAGAAAGGAACAATGCTATTTAGAGTATGCACACTCTTTACAATTCACATAACCACCTTTGGCAATCCTGCTGTTGTCACCCACCTAGTAATGCACCTCTGGGACTGCTGTAACCCAGTAATCTCTGTAGTGCATGCTGTAACTACATAATGCTGTAGTGTGATACACTAGTTAGGTAGGGGTTCTATTCCAAGACATGGCAGGTAGGTGTGTGTGTGTGTGTGTGTGTGTGTGTGTGTGTGTGTGTGTGTGTGTTAGACAGTTAGAGCCTGTGTGGAGGTGGCCTGTGAGTGTCTAACCACTGGGCATGTTGGAGAGTGGATTTTGTAGTTTACCTATATGGTGTCCATGTTATATGTCACAATGTCCACCTCACAAGGAGTACAGATGTCAGTCAGCCAAGGGACTGTGTTGGCAAGCCATACCCCTACATCTGGAAAAAGGCCTGGTGAACAAAGTATGCAACCCTACTATTACCCAGAATACGTTCTGAACCCATGTGTCATACACAACCACACTTGCCTAGAATATCCCGCTATGTTGCTACTACCCTGCACATTGATGACAGATAATAGGCATGGTGTGATTGCAGTGGGCTGCAGAGGGTATGGCACCCTGTACAGCAGTACAATAGGCACATAATTGTGGACAATGTGCCTTCACTTTGTTCCCCACTGGATGCCTGCAACATATGTGGTCCCATCAAATGTGATCCACAGAGGCCATACAATGCCTTACACATGTGCCTTGTATGGACCGATACCACTGACACCAGGGAATACCTGTATCATGCTATCAATGCAGGTGCAGGGTCAACATGCTGTCTATAAAAAGGTCCTGCCACACCAGGCCAGTATTGGCATATCTGAGGATAACAGTCTGTGTACACAACATGTGCCAGCCAAACCAGGTATGCTTATACATGTCACTGTACATTATTGTAGGACGTGCACATCCCAGGCAATGTCCATGTCAAGGACTCTCAAACACAGACATGGCATGCATTGCAAAGGTATGGCCATATGCAATGGTAACCAGGATGTCAGGACAGTTCATACAATACCCATCTGTGTGGGACATTGCAGACACTACACCCCTGTACCACACTGCACACCATTGTCAGGTGGTGTGATGCCAAGGATTAACCCTCACCCAGCCTTGTACAGCCATCTTGCACAGCCACCCACTACATACCCATGAAGCAATGCACACATGCATGTCAGTACTGGCACCTTGTGTCTGCGTGTGGGGTATGATGCTCCCAACCACAGTCACTTCCAGTATAACTCCCATTGGCATACAGACAGATGTCAAACACATTCACATGCCCTAGCCCATAGAACCTCCGGATATCCCCTGTGGTGCATGTAGTACCTGTGCATTACTGCAGTGTGGCAAACTAAGTAGTTAGGAAGTGTATTTGTGGGCCTGGCAAAGTGTGTCAATGTGAGTCCATTAGAGAGTGTGGTTGTGTTGACAATGACATCCGTTCATGTGGACAACCATGTGTGCTACACCTAATGTATGCCTACTATATCTCTGTTGCAGATGTCACTCACCAGCACAGATATATTTTCTTTTTAGCACACCAACATGTCAGCTTTGTGGCACATGGAGTAACTGTATACACTTGTGATAGTAATGACTTGTCAGTCAGGGGTTTGAACCCCTGTACTGGTAGGTGTGTGACAGATGATACTTAGGTTTTAGTCTCCAAGCCCTTCTCTGATGTACTTTGCCTCTGTCTGTCCATCCCACTGGTGGATGTGGAGTTGTACACCTGCTCAGCAGCAGCTTGTGTTTTTGTAAGTGATGGTTATGATCAGGTGATGGCCTCTGCACCTATTGCAGTCCTCCTCTAGCTGACTGCATGTGGAACAGCTGTTACGATTTTCCCATAGCCAATCGCATGGAAACACAATACAATATCTAGGAACATCATGCTGGTGTTTGCCCATGACAGTCGCTGTGAGTGGTACCTGGATCTGGTGTTTGGTAAATGGCATCACAGATGATATATGGATGTTCCTCAAACAACATACACAGTAGGAAATAGCCTAAAGACAGGAGGGTGATGTGCCAGACATGACTACAGCATGTAAGTGTAGCTATGCTTCATTAAGACTACTGCCTGTTTAGCAAGTTGTGTGTGGTAATGGCTATTCTGCATGTTTTAAAACTGACAAGACAGTGCTCTGTTTGTGAGGGACCCCCATCTATAGGGCCACCTGTGGACTGGTCAGTGTGTGGAACCATTTGTTTCTTGTGTTACCCGCTGAACACACATCTGTGAACTGCAGGAGCATAGTGTGAGGATTGCAGTTAGTACATGGTGATAGTGATGAGTTACTGCCATCGCATCCCTGATTGGATATATGTCACATAAAAGAGTGGTATGACAGACACTCTCTGGGGTTCTCAGTGACATGTCAATAATGGGTCACTGTTTATAGCTGCAGTCACAAGTCTTCTACACTTTGTACAGATGTCATGCAGTATATATGCATGTGTTGTGTTTCCTCTGCAAATGTATACCATCTGTTGTGTTGGGTTGATGGTCATATCTATGCATGCTGTTATAAGTAATCCTGAATGCTGTTCACTATTACTAACCCATATCTGTGTTTAAACTGCAACACCATAGTCTGTATGGGTTTGGAGGTCCTGGTAGAACCTCCTGTCCCACTTCAGCTGACCATGTCACTGGGCACCAGTACATCTGGGGCCCAGCCTTGGACCTCCACCTTTGTTGGCTCTGTACCACCTTCTGGTGGAACTACCACTGAGGATGGGGCTTGTCCCCCCTGGGAGCAGGTCCAGACAGGAACATGTCTGCTGTCGTAGAGTCCCGGATGTGGTACGTAGGGGGCTCAATAAGGGGTTTCAAGGTCAGATACGCCAGCTCAAGTGCAGAGTGTCACATTTACAAGGTGAATCTGACCTTCCTAGACAGCCCCCAGCACTGCCACCTTTGCGGCTGTTTTGATGCAGTGGTGGCTGCCCATGGCTGGGGACCTCCTTCCCTCTGTTTCCATCTGGGGTCTCATGGGCTTGTGACTGCCGAACACCCCTCCCCGTCCGAGGTGTATCCCCCCACATGTGTCATATACTGACCCTGTATGCTGTCTTGTCTGTCATCCTACCCAACTTATCCTCCATGAGCATACCTACTCTCCTTCACCCACATCCCACTCTCACCCTACGGAAACAAAAGGCCAGTTGGTTCCTTGAACAACATTTGCCCCATGCATAGCAGTCCATTTCACACACATGTCCACTGGACACATGTAACCCTTTTAATATGCATCACAACATACTCCAGTTGTCCTCACCCCTGTCTCTCAGGCACACAATCCTGGTATGCACATGACTCCTAAAGGTTCCAGGTACACGTGATGCAGATGCCCCATTGTACACACAACACTACCGGTCCCTCTATGGTTACCCCATTTACTTTTATCATGAAGATGATGTCGCACACAGCACCTTGCAAGAGTACTTTTCTGACATAATGATTGGACGGTAACTGTTGTGTTAATGTAAATAAAATGCACAGAGTGATTTATTTGGCCAATGTACAAATGTTTGCATCTATTAATGACACATGTCTCTCTGAAGGAGTCTTGATATTACATAGGACACCACCACTACATAACGCAGACATTCCCTTTTCATTCCTTTATAATGCTTTGTTGTCACATGGGATGTTCTTGATATATCGATATATATGTATGTATCTATATCTGGACATAAACACTCGCACATACTTCTACATGATGGAATACATTTCCTATACTGTTGAATGACTGCACTGGATCATATGTTTGTGATAAGATCCAATGTCTCTATATCTACCATGGCTTAGTGGTGAATCACAATAGCTGTGTGTGCAGGGTCCTGGTTTCGAGCCTTGCAGAGGCCGTTTATTTTGTTTCTGGGCAGAACAAGGCCATTGGATATGGAGTGATTAAGGCACATTAAAGCAGTTGTGAGTGGGTGTGTGTGGATTTGCATGGAGCTAAGCAATGCTAAACTCCGGTTACAGTTTCTTACCCTCAGTTAGCCTCTACATTGCTTTACCAGTGTAATACTCGCATACTGGCAGCCAAACAGGCTTACACCCGCTTGCTCCCGCACTTGCAAATGCACTGAATTTGGTGTTTGCATCTGACACTCACACCCCTGGGTGGACGTGAGGACTACGATATTACCTTGTGATGCCTATTACATTGGATTACATGCCTACAGTATTGGGAATGGCTGCCCATTAGGCGACAGCATGCCGTTCGACTGTACGGAATCCACGACCTGTCCAGAGTTTGATTCATATTATTGGTGTGTTCTTCTTACACTCTGCACCTGTCTGGCTAATACATGGGAACTGACACTCTTCAATACAAACAAGTAATTGGGTTTTGGAACCCACATCCTTCAGCCGAGTCATGCTACTGCATACCTAATATTCTATCATCTTTCTAAGGTTGTCAGTGGAATATGTGCTTTCTGTTTCTATCAGACCTCTCATACAATTGGGGAAAAATACCAACTGAATCAGGGACACATCATAACAACATCAGGGACACATTTAAATTATTGGTGCTATTAACCTGACATACTGACAGACTCAGAGCATATGAATTCATACACATTTTCTGAGGTAAATTATGTTTATAACTCTTAATTGTTGCCATTATTCATTACATGTAATTTACCACCTTTCCTCTAAAAGTCACTAGTTTTAGGAGGGATTAAGTGGGACAGAGTTAGAAATTGAGTCAAAATCAGGGACGTCCCTGGAAATTGGGGACAGTTCAGAGGTATGGTCCCTATTTGTTCCCCCAAAGGTTTATTTCCTGTCCAGTGGATTTTCTCTTAGGGGTTGAGAGGTATGGGCATCAGCTATGCTCATTTCAGAATATAAAATAAAAATACACAGTGCTTGTACTTATACTTCACTATAAGCCTCACAAACAGTCCAGGATAAAATCCATAAATCCACATTTATTAAAACAAATAGTTTAGCGCTTTCATCCCGCCATCTATGCTCTGGGACATCATCAGAACTTAATGAAAGGAAAGGAAGTGAGGTCACCATTATATACAAAATCTTAATTAGTAAATTGTTTGAATACCCTATAAATAGTTAATACAATTACCCTAAAGTAAAATCTATCACTCATTTAAAACATAAAAACTTTTGAAGTGTGTATAAAATAAATTGAAAACATTGAATTATTATTATTATTAGGTATGGGCGTCAGCTATGCCCATTTCAGAATATTACTTACATCCGCGGGGCGATCCTAATACGACTGCACCAGCCAACACCTGCACGCCTAGGCCCATAATTGCATACCCATAGTTCCCCCACATGTCACTCCTCTACAGCACTCATCCTTACTGTGGGAGCAGGTGGGGTATAAACACACCACTACACACTACCCACTCTCCCCGTGTCAGGACACATGTAGTATGTTGTGTCGACCCATGGGTTATCAGGCTTGCACAACCTACTGGTCCATGTACATCTACAGCCTGGTTTGATAAATCATTACCGGGACAGCCTCCAATAATCATTAATTTTTGGTGCCCCACAAGGAAAATCTATGTCTATGTTTCAAGATTAGACCTGGCAGATCCCTCCCACTGGTAGCATCCTGCCGGTGATCTGGGAAGCAGTGGTGTGTTTACTTTTATTGTGTGTCTGTATGTCTCACCAGCCTAGCTGAGGGGGAGGGGGGGTTGATGCTACGTGTTACACTTTTGTTTATTGGACCTCTCACCCCCATATGCATGGCCTGTGAACATATGTAACTCGTAACTGCTGTATCATATCCTAGCTATATACATGTGTATATTTACAGTCACACACATGTGTGTGTGTATATATATATATATATATATATATATATATATATATATATATATATTATTATATACAGATATATCTGTATATGTATTCATACATGTATATATTTATATATTGCTGGATATATATATATATATATATATATATATATATATATATATATATATATATATATATATGTATAGGTGTCTGCATATGTATATATATGAGGGTATGTATCTGTATTCTGTCTCTGTATGTATACATTTGTACTTCGGAGAGGGAGAGGCTTATCTCTATGTTGCTATGAGTAGATATACATACACATACCTCTACATATATACATCTACACCTGGTTATTCCGTTCCTTGCCATATAGATTACACTTTGCTGCAGTGGGACTAGTAGTGGGTATGGCTGCTCATTGGGCGATGCCTCTGCCCAATGAACACATTCACTTACATCCCTAGGGCTATCCATATATGCCCACATCAGCCAACACCTGCACACCTAGACCCATAAGTAGCTACCCATAGATCCCCCACCCGCACCTCCTCTACAGCACCCATCCTTACTCTGGCTCCTGGTCGGTTCTGGACACACCACTACACGCTGCCCACTCTCCACTTCACGGGACCCATTTCATACAATTGTCTCGACCCATGGGTCATCAGGCTTTCCCACCCTTGTATTCTGAGTATGTATACACCCCAGCCAGAATGTTCGGTCTATCATCTTCTTTTGGTCTTGCCAATTTTGGGGGTTTCCCGCAAGGGACGATCCTGTCTGCGTTCTAAGATTAGAATTCATGGGTGCATTGTGTACCCCCCCCACCGGTTGTATCCTGCCTGTGGTCTGGGGAGCAGTGGACGCTTTACATTGTTTGTGTGTATGTTTCCTGTGTCCGGCTGGAGGGGAGTGGAAGGTCATGCTGCGTGTTTCATGTTACTTGCTTGGGCCCCGTCACTTCTATTGGCATAGCCTGTGAACATATGTCATTCTTGTGTGCTGTTTCCTATCATAGCTGTATATCTGTTTATATCTACGCACACACACTCACACACACACACACACACACACACACACACATATATATATATATATATATATATATATATATATATATATATATATATATATATATATATATATTTATATGCGTGTGTCTGTAAAGCAATGCATACCCCGCGCAAACGCACTTACACATGCTCACTGGTGTTTATATATGCTTAAACCTGCTTACTAGTGCCTTATTCTTTATGACACTGACACTTCGCTCCAGGTAACTTTTAATTGCTATTTTGCAGGTTATACAGCAGACAGATGTCGCAAAATGTTCATGTTCAGATTACTGATGGTAAATGGTATGTGATGTAGTGAGATTCGGTACGGGAATGTCTGTTTGTTAGGCAGTTGCTCTAACCAATACACTATTGCAGTGCTGCTTCATTTGCATATATACCCATATACCCATGGCTCTTGGTTCCCCAAACACACACCCCAATGCCTCCCTAACACTGCAGTCATCCATTCTCTAGTTGGATTCGTGGTGTATCCACACCACTACACATTGGCCCCTCCCTACTCCTATAGACCCATCCCATCGGTTGACTCACTCCACGTATCTTCAGAACTCCCAAACTTTTAGCCCACAAACATTGGTGACATGAGCGACCAAAAGAATACTATTCGCAATTTTTGGGTTGTCCCACATGGGACACGCATGTGTTTATGTCAAGATTAGACTCTATACTTCATTACATCCTTACTCCCGTTAACATGACAATACAATAAATTAATAAGTATGACTATGTGGTAACGCACACGTTACACATGAGAGCCTAATTATGTATGTTTTCGGTGTATTTTTTTTACAAATAGACCAGTTTAGTAATTGGCGTTGCCATAGCAGGCAGATCACAGGAATGATTCCATGTGTGGAAAAGTCTTCACATTTGATTATTTTCAGCACAGCACTGACTTCGGACATTGTACACACTTCTGTGTTTTAGCAGTTTCGTCCCTTCCCTCTTATGCACAACCTATTATTCTATCTACTGTCGAGGTTTGTAAGGGCACATTCATGTTATTAATGTCTGCAAATGGAATGAATGTGTTACAGAGAATGCACTTCTACATATTGATGTCTGCATGTGTGTATGCATATATACTTATAACGAACTTACTGACCTCCATGGGGCGGTCCAATTAGAACCAACCCATCCAACCCTGGCATGCCTGGCTCCATAATTTCATACCCATAGTTCCTCTAACCCACCTGTGTTCAACATACACACATACCATCCATTTTCGACTTATTATTGCAGCCATGACAAACCTCCACAAATTGCCCTCTCCCAAGCATTAGGGGCCCTACATGTATGTTGTCCCAACCCATGTATTCTCAGGCTCTCCCACCATTTCATGCTTGAACATACCTACCCTTGCTTGTGTAATGGTCGGATGGCCAAATAGCCTATCAATTTTTGGGTAGTCTCACCAGGGACTACCCTCTGTGTGTAAATTAGACTTAGCAGATCAACAATGTTACTCCCACTGGTAATATCCTGCCTATGGTGTGAGTAGCAGTGCTTTGCTCACTCCTGCCCAGCTTGATATGACATACGCTGACAGCGCTATATAATACTGGGGTTGCTGTTGATTCCCTTCTCATTCCTTTTGTATGCTTTATTGTTACGTCGTTCTTTCTTCATATATATATATATATATATATATATATATATATATATATATACATATACATATATATATATATATATATATATATATATATATATATATATACATATATATATATATATATATATGTCTATATCTATATATGTTATATATCTGTGCATACTTATATACATTTCCTATGCTGGGCACTGCTTAGACCCACGGAAGCGCACTCAAACTTGCTTACTGGTACTTATATGTGTTTACTGCTGATTATTTGTGCTTACACCTGCTTACTAGTGTCATATTCATTAGGACAGTGCCACTTTGCTTAAATGATATTTAAGTTAAATAACTCATGTGATACTCTTATGTCAGTTTTACAGCAAAATGACATTCATTCCACATGGAAAATGATATGTGCTATTGTTGGGCTTGAACCTTGAATGCCTGCTCTTAACACTGCACTATTGACATTTAGGTTGATTCCGCATGTTTTTCTCTATTTAAATGAATTTGATGTGTAAGCTATGCTCGGCGAAGGGCAGCGAAGGGAAAATATGCTGCAATTTGCTTACACCTTCGATATTGCTGCAATTCAAGTCTATAATAGGGACACAGGGAATCTAATTGTGAAAGTTCTAAGGACAGGGCTCAACATTCCACGTGCTTGTGTGTTTACTACTTCGATTTTATTTCACTGTTTGTGGATACTCTTGTATGCTTAGCATACATTTCGGTATCCACGGACACTGAATTACTGCCTTACTATTAAAGGCAGGCTCTACTAGTAGGCATATTAGGTTTTGCAACTGTTGGGGCATGTTTACGCCTCTGTAGAGCACTTGTACACACCCCCTGCACTCGCACACATTTCATGTGCACTTCGAGGGTGTGGCAGCATGCCCTCATACATATTCATATGGCGCTGCTGCACCTTCTGTAGTGAGCACGCTCGGCACAAGGCTAAAACCATCCTTGCACTGAGCTTCTTGAATCCCGGGGAGTAACTATTACATTTGTAATATTTTGTAAACAGCTTACAGTTTCTCAGCAACCACTCAAGTTACACACACACTGTCAGCAGCATTTTATTCATCTAGCTGAGAGCTTTCTTATGAGGTTCAGGAGTTCTGTCTGCATTACTTGGTTGTTGAGATATTTAGGAAAAAATTGAAAATTATATCTATATAAATTAATATAAAAACAATATCTAATTTCTCTTCACCTGCAATAAACAGAGGTCAAATATTAATGCATTTGGGTCTGCCATTGTGTAAGCTTTAAGATGAAATCTTTTTAAAACCTTGTACATAGCATGGTTTTGGAATTATTGATGCAAATATGAACAAGCAATATTTGACGCCTAGAGGCGTCAGTAGGAGTTAACTGCAGATGCACCTGGAGGCGTCACTCAGATGTAATGAATTTAGGATCCTGGTGAAGATGGGAAACCTGACAAAGAGGGCATGAACTAGAGGAGCTGATATGTTTTAAGACAGAAAAGTACTCATCTGTTGTACCCCTGGATGATGATCCAGCTAGCTGATATGCACAACAAATAATCTGATAGCTGGCAGGCATGGGGAAGAAAAAACCTTAACAACCATTAAAAAAAATACATATATTCACTGGCAATTATTCATTTGCATGTAGCCTGATCCCTGTGTCAGTTATATATAACTTCAGATTGGCCCATTTGTTTAACAAAAAATAAATAAATTTGCATTGCCTTTAGATGTTCTTATTTCCACCCCAATGTTACATTGATTCTATAAGTCACACATTAGGCCCTTGTATTATGCAAATAATTATCATGTACTGCCATTGTTTTTAGGCTTAGTTACACTGTTGATTATGCATGTCCAACTCTTGAAGAATCAGGAACAAAACCAAAAAATATTGAAGGGTAAAGGCCAAAAAATGTAGATTTTAAATATTGGCCCTATATGCTTAGAATGATGCTGGAATAACAGGTTTTGCCTTAGCATGCATTTTTCTATTTTCCTGAAGGATGTGAACTCTTGAACTCAAATGCCTTCCACTATTTAGTGACTACAGTACTAAATGATTTGACAAAAAAAATTATGAGGAAAATAAGAAATATGAGGCAACATTAGGCACATTCTATAAAATCATGGACAATTGAGAACTATGATTCTGGTTATACTGCTATGTTATGTTTAAAACAGTCTGTATAGCAATTATTGTTATTACTTTTTTCATTTCCATTGCATTCACTGGGTTTGGGGTTATACTTACCCCTGCTGCAACTTGGCTCCCTTAAACTCAGTCTCTCCCCAGTCTGCTGGTATTAGATTCAAAAGTTCAGCCAGGCATTTAACCTCTTTTGGCCAGCATTGCCACACTCTTCTTTCATCCAGCCACATCAGTGCTTCCAGAGGTGGCAAGCAAGCCTGGAGGCCACCTCTACTGCTTGCAGAAGCAGGTTTAGCATGAAGCGATTGTGGCCCTACTGAAAAGAAGGACAAGCTGTGAAAAGGGGCATACCCCCAGACCCAGCCAGTCACTTATCCTAAGTACCATTCCCAGTTCTGCTCTCCACCAGAGCAGAAGAGTAGCCCAGCCCTGTTTACACATCATCTCTTACCCCTTTCAGAGGAAAGGAGAACAGGGTTAATCTTGTCATTTATTCCCTGCCACCTGCCAGCTCCAACAGGCACCTGAGCTGCTAACTAAATTTGTGTCACCTGGGTCATTGTCAGGGATTTATCTCTCTGTACTATAGAGCTTGCTGTATCCTGTAGTAGATAAATATCTTTTGTATCCAAAATGACTCATCTGAAATAATAACTGATAAACCTTTTTGTCATCATAAAACACTATATATTGCTTCAATTCCATGGTTTTACATCTGTCTTCTAGCTGGTATAAAGTTTTCATCTTGCCTTCTTTGCTATTTTTCTCACTCCATTTATCTTATCTTCTTCTTACTTTGTAACCCGGAGCTTTGAAAATATCTCTGTACATGGAGTCATGGCCTCCTCAATTAGTTCATACATTTTTTTCACCAACATTACAGTATGTTGCAAGTCTGTCAAGTAAACTCACTGTGCCAGATCAATAACTATTCACCTGATCTGAGAATATTACAAAAGTGATTCCACAGGAACTTGGACACACTTAAGCATATGCTCCACAAATTGTGTCAAATACTATATTTTTGCCTGTTTAAAGCCTAATGACTGTGAGAAGGTCCGCGACACTCTTTTCTTCAGAACTAGAATAACGGTCACTCTCTTACCCACCCCCACTGATGAGGCACTTCATCATTTGAGCTAATCTTGTTGTCATTCAAACCCTGTACCTTATGCTTGTTACATTAAGACCTTACCCATTATGCCACCCCCTCGGTTTTACTATTACCTTATGGTATAAAGCTAATGATGATGCCTAACAGGCAAAATGCAAAAATATTGCTGTAAGCTGATACTGGAACTTCAAATGATCTAAGTTGCAATCAAGTGAAACCCTGTTTATAGTTTTAATGAGTGATTGCACTAAGGAGCGTAAACTGTGATAATGTACCTTTAAATGATCAAATAAAGCTACTGCTCCACATCAGTAAACAAAATGAAATAAACAAGAGCAAACAAATTGCATTTGTCAAATAGCACTATAGCATATGACCACCAGAGCCACTAGCAAGCTGTTAATGTCTCTCGCAATAGAGTACACCTGGTAGTAGCATGCCAAACAATGTACTATACGATTTGGTGACTTTTTTCAATCCCTACTTCAAAAAAAAAAAAAAAAATCACCTTAGGCTCAAATGTGAATTTCAGCAGTTCTCCGGAATGATGGAACTTGTTCCGATATCCTTGTAAGCTCTGCACTTTATGAAGGTGCAAAGACATTTGGCACCCCAGACAAAATAGCTCAATATTTCTTTAATATATTAACACAAGTTGTCACCAAAACATGCCTAACACAACTACAACAGAGATGCAGTTAGAGGTGCAACTGGGGATTGTCATATAGATCACCTGACTGCAACCTCCAATTGCATCTCCGATGCAGCTTTCACTCAAATGGAAGAAAAAAAAACGTAAGTTGAAATGGAAAAACTTTTTAGCAGTACATTTCTTCTGATTTCAACAAAAGAACAGTGCAGTGTATTTTCTTTTCTGTGGATGTAAAACAACATCATAGCTTTAAAAGGGGGGCAGCATGCGGTCCTGCACCCATGCCTAAATCTGCCACTGGTGTTGATAATATAATATTTTTCAACACCATCTCCATTAAAAAAACAAAGCATTTAATTGACAGTGTGAATATTTGCACAGGTATTCACATATTCCCTAAACCACTGAAACACATATTCATGGGGTATTATTGAAATCAAATCCTTAACATCAGTGGTTATAAAAATGATTTCAGCATTGAACTTCACTTCACTTAATTTCATAAGGAAGTCCAATGAATCACTACACAATTGTGGAATATGACCTAAAGAATCTTTTAGCAGCTACAAAATTGATTTTCGACCCAGCTGCATCTACTAAAGGTTTTAATGGTGCGTTATCTAGACACCTATGAATCTTGGGGATACTGACTATATTGGACAATCAAGGTTTGTCATTCACCATAAATTTAAATTCATCTCTGTTAATTTGCCCTTGTAGCAATAAGTCTCCCAATTGTAAATCTATTCTCCTGTAAGCTACATTAATTTCATTATGCAAAACTTCTTTGTAGGTATCCCCCATAAGCAAAATATTCTTGTGATTAGTATGATCAACCTTGTCCATAACCACCAGACATCCCCCTTAATTGTGCTTCATCACCCTCAATTCTCTATTTTTACATATCTCATTAAATAGATTACTATCCTGCACATGTATATTATAAAACTTAACAGGACAGTGACCATTTATCAACCTTCTAATGTCCAACTCACAAGCCTTTTTAATTACCTGTAATCCATGATGAAGGGGGGGGGTTGAAGGTATTGGGTCTATATGGGGTCTCCTTAAATCCAATACTGCCATTATTATCAAATCACAACAATAAATTCAGTTTCCTGATAAACAACTTTAGCTTGATCAAAAAATTAGTACTCTTAGCCTTTTTGGCTGGAATAAAAGCCATACCTCTGGAAACAATGTCTGCATGAACGGGATTCAAAGGAAGAGAAGAAAAGCTGTAAATGTTGAAATTGTTGGAACCATTAGTAATAACTGTTATTACTTCTTCCTTCTCAAAATTAGGTACTAAAACATTTAATAATTTGTCCTCATGTTGTTTCTCCTCTTCCGTCTTGCTCCCTGTTTTAGATAAACACCCTCAGTTTTTCTACAGATTCCTCCTCTCCATGGAAGTTCCTGTCCTTGTTTCTCACCTGCTCATACAGCCTTGGGTATGGCTCATCCAAAGGGACTGGTGGTATACTGTTGGATGATTCTGCAGCCAATGGAAATTTGTTAGTATCTAAACTCCTCCCACAACCTTTGTTCCTTCTTGGAGTATTGGTTGTTGTTGTTGGGGTGGTTCAGGATAGGCTCTTTCCTTTATATACTCATCAACATCCCTTGTTAATTTTTTAACTTTACGTTGCACAATCACATCACAGATTTTGTCCTCATTTAAAAAAATGTAATTCTATTTTGGGGCATGTAAATCAAATAACACATCGTCCTGAATTGATTGATTGAGAATATTGATATAATTTAATATCTGGTCCATCTGGGAGGAGTTGGGCTTGATAAGTATCCTCATTAACTCCATCCACTCTTAACAAATAAACTTAAAAGGTCTATGTGCAATTCAGAACCTTTTATCAAATCATTTGGAAATTTCCAAACCCAAAATCCTTTGGGCACCAAGTTTTTTTCAATGCAATTCTGCAAGTAGGAATTCTCCGAGGTAACTATTTATACTTAGTCAACTTTTTTTTCAAACTCTAGTATCTGTACATTCACTGTACCTGGGTCAGCTCTGTTTTTTTTTCACCCCAAATTCAAACTTATTCCTGATCCAAGTCTCAAACTGTAGGGTATTCCCTTGCAAAAAGCTGTTGATATTCCCCCTGGTCTCACTGGGAGTGTTGTATGAAACCTGAGTCAAAGGTAACCCCATAGAAAATTTTGAATTAGACGCTTCATTGGCAACAAAATTATTTAGCTGTGAACCACTGGATTCCTGCATTCCAGCAAGCTGTTGGCTAACTTGCTTTAATAACAAAGTGAGTTCATCCAATGGACTGTTATAGTTTTGGCTGGTAGATAGAATGTTGTTGAAACCAGCATCACATGGACTAACAGACAACATAACTGCTCAAACCAATAAACATACAAAGCTGAACCAAATGGTTTGATAAAAGGTTCTGAATTGTACACGGACCTTTTAAGTTTATTTGATAAAACTGGATGTGAGTTAATGAGGTTACTTACCAAACACAACTTCTCCCAGAGGGACCAGATATTAAAACATATCAGTATTCTCACTCAATCAATAATACTATAAGTTGGATGTGGTTTCCAGGGCTAGAGCTGGATTTGCCAGGGCTATCCCGCATGACTTTCTTGAAGGCTCTGCTGGACCTTCCTCCTCCCACCTTTCCTCTTGAGCTTTTGTACTCTCCCTACTGTGAGGAACAATGCAACAGTGAACCAATGAAAAGCAAGCAAAAACACACAGGGAGAAGAGGAAAGCTGATACTACCAAATTTAATGACCAAAATAAGAAACTATATAAACACATTAAAAATCACGTTGAGCGCTTTCGTCTATAAAATATATGACTTCATCAGAACAATGAATGGGAACTGCACCAGACATTTATACTCTCACAAATTCAAGGCAACCAATCCAAGGATCATATCAATTAATAAAAGTAGATAATTAAGTAAAACCTTCAGTTAAGAGACTTGCTAAAAACCTATTTAAAGAAACAGAATTTGTTTTTCAGACTAATAGAGTACATAGAACTTGTAAGGTTACACATAATATTCTATAAAATAATTGTGCACAAAGAAAGTAATTCTATATAAATATACTTAAGAAATATATACATGCAAATATTACAGAATTTTGAATGAACAATATAACAAATGAAATCATAAAACTTGTGTATAAATATATGATAATCATACTTCTATAATTTGGCTGCATGCAATTTTAGGACACTGGCAACTGAAATATTGTCTTTCAAACCCAGAGGTGTGCCTGCTTTGAGTCTGAGCTGCCATAATAATTCTCTGTACTCTAAACTGTTCTCCCAAGACCCTCCTAAAGAGCTAGGAATAACCCGTTTGAGTACATAAAAAGAGAGTTAACTCTGAACACATATCCTAGAATGTTTACATAAGACATTGTTGTCACTACCACGTTCAGTATCATAAATGTGCTCATATATACATTTGTTAAGATGTCTTTAAGTTTTAACTATGTAAAATCCAGTGCAGCTCTGTCATCGGAGCAAATATACCACCCCTTACTATTACAACTGAAGTGTTCTGTAGAGTGAATCCAAAATTCTATGGATTCCAAATAAATCTGTCTCTCATTACTAATGAAAACACATTACTTACAAGCCCCACATTTGAAAGTACCTAACCTCTTCACATTGTTACTACCAAATCCAGTCTGATTGGATTTCTCTAAAAACTCCTTACTATTTCTGTTTCTTCTTTGGACAAAACTGGGAGCAGTGGGTGGACTCTCCTTAATCTTCAGGAAGCATTTCAAAACCTCTCAATGCTTTTAAATAATGCTTTCAATATCTTTAAAATAAGCATTATATATATATATATATATATAAACAAAAGCATTATCAGGATCAAACTCAGCATCATGTGCAGAATCTAATCCAGTTGTATCCATTTCCTTCCCCAAAATGGGCTCAAATCTATTACCCCAGTTGCCAAACAGTTCCTGCTGAATACCATCAACAAGTTCATGGGGATAGTCCCTTTCCAAAAAGGGATTTCTGATGAAATTGACCTCATGTAAAAACTCATTAAAATCTGAGGTCATTCAGGCTTCTCTAATGAATTGCCCCTTAATGATACCCCTCCTCCGATGGAAAGGATGTTTGCTTAAATAGTTGAGGTAAGAATTTGAAAAAAGTATCCTTTCTATAAATTTTGGTATGGAATCTACCTTGCTCACTGCCCTTGCACAGTAATATATCAAAATATTTCACTTCTGCCTGAGAATAAGAATGGGTAAACTTTAAAAAAGAGGTGGTCTTTCAAATATAATCAAGAAACAATATTAATTCCTGCTCGTTGCCCTTCCATACTATACAGATGTTGTCCAGGGAAATGTGTGTATATATGCCACTGTAAAGCAAAGGTTGAGTTTAAAACAAAATTCTTCTCCCAAGAATATAACAGTAAGTTTACAAAAACAGGAGCAAAACTTGCTCCCATGACAATGCCTTGAATTTGTTTAAACAATTCCCCGTTAAAAAACATAAAGTTTTTATCCAGAACGATTTCCATCAATTCCTCCACTAATAAAATTTCTGAACTAGTCAAATCCAGATTTTCTAGTAAAACCTCACCAAACCACTCAAGGCCAATCTTGTGTGGAAGAGTAAAAAATAAATTCACCATGTCAGTCGTAACAAACATAACATCATCCTGAAAAAATGTAGATTTGATACTCCATAGACATTCCCAGGAGTCCCTAGAAATGTGTGGGATGTTATTCACCATGGACTTTAATTTCTTCTCAACATAAATGGCTAGGGGTTGAGTCTTAGAACCCCTTGTCAATACAATGGGCCATAATGGAGGGGGGGTTCATGAATACATTTATGAATCTTAGGTAGTTCAAACACAATGAGGATATAAGGCTGTTTAACCATCAGGAAGTCAAAAATTTGCCCATCAATCAACCCCTGCATAAGGTGGTCATACAAAAAAATTATCTATTTTAACATAAGAAATGTTTATCTCGTTTCTGGACACAACAGAATATTTAACATCATTATGCAAAATCTTATGCATCTGGGCTTCATAATCAATACTGTACATAATAACAACCCCCCCCCTCCCTTATCAGGTTTCATAAGACGGATTGTTGAAAAACGTATGCAATAAGCTTTTTTCGTCTTTGCTTAAATGAAACCATCTCAATTTGTTTTGCTTGTGCAGTTTTCTGATATCCCTCTGAACCAATTCATCAAACACCTGTAACCCTGAATGGGGGGCAGGTTATAAGAACTTTCTTTCCATAGTGAATTGCTGGGGCTGGAAATAGGTTTGTCAGGGAAAATATTAATTAAGTTCAATTGTCTAACAAGCAATTTCACATCTAAAAGCATGTGAGACAAATAGAAAAAAAACAGTGAAGGAACAAAATGAAAGCCTTTTATAAATAATCCAAAATATCAAAATAGCTTTCATCAACAGCCAAATCAGAATAATTAAAAATGTTAACATTTTTGTATGTAACCATAATCCCTTGGTGGGATACAATCACTGAGTCGAAGCCATCATTCAATTTCTGGTTCTCCACTTTCCCCTTCTCCCTTTCCCCTGTGCACTCCAGCTGTTCCGTGGATAAGAAACTTTCTGATTGTAGTTCTGTGCCAGGCACTCTGGATGCCTTAAATGGGGTGCTTCTAAAGGGGTGGGAGTCAAACCTTCCAAGTGTCCTTTTTCAGTAACATCACCCTTCGGTGATTCATTAAATTATATACCTCTATCCTCAGCCTCACTGTTCAGACACCAGCTTCTTGTTAAGGGGTACACTAACACTCCAACAGTGATGTAGAAGGACGCAGTACAGTTGTGTAAAATCTTACTATAGCAGTTGATGTCCTTCTCTTCACTATTACAGTATTCACTCTCTCCCCCCTCCCCCTGTTTTTTTCTCCTGGATGCATATGTTCCTCTTTTCTCCTTGGACATTTGTTCCTCCTGGGGATTTTCAGTTCTGAGAATGGTACATCTGTATGTCACCTTTATCCCCTTCTCTGTGCTCGGAAAGCAGACGTGACATATGACATCCCTATTACAACCTTAAATTTTTGGTATACTGGCTGGAGGTCGGGCTGCCCTTAGACAAAGGATTCCTATTGCAAGGAACACTGCAGCAGTGAAGAGATGGCTTCCTTTTCTGCTGTACCAACAAGGGGCCAAAATTCTTTATGAGCCCATTATAAGCCTTCATTGTGTTAAGTGCCTTTGATTCTCTTAACATACCTGTATCTATCTGCTAATTTCCCATACCTCTAGAGAAATGTCAGTAAGCAATTGGTCATCATAAGTCGATCTTCAAACTCTGCTAAACAAACTTTTCAGTAAAACCTGCAACCTGCCAGTTATAAACAACTTCTTGATTAATGTGCTAGCAACTGATAGATTAGTAGCTTACAGTATTTTGTTATTGGAAAAAAATCCAGAATGTAATGATCCTGCTGATCTCAACACGTACTCATTCATGTCCTTTGCCATGCACTGGCAAACCATTGGCTCTACGAATAACCTACAAAGGTCTCCCTTTTCTTTAATATCAGCAACAACCTGTGTACTTCCCTTCGTCCAATGGAAATCCTTTTTTATGATTCTGCTAGTGTCACACAGGACTTTTATTACTAACTAAGAAGTCAAGCCTTACCTGAATTTCTAACCATTGATGACTGGAACCTCCTTCCAATACCGCAGAATCCTGACAGCAGCTTCATGCATCTCCATATCTAATGATTATTCAGACTGCCTGAAATGGCTCTGCCAACCACAGTCTCTATGACTTGCCCTAGATTATTTTGTGCAAGAACATAAAACCCCTCAATTTCCCTTCTCATACTTCTTTAGTGCCTTTCCAATAGCCATACCTTTGCCTTTGTCTTTACTGTTGAGACTTACATTTTTATGCTCACCAACTGCTATTCCAAATGTCCTCACCTACCATCATTATTTCACACCAGTAATGCATTACGATTTCTGAAAAATGTCTGAGAGAATGACAGCAATGTAATTAGCTTATTGTGCAACTTGACTGTGTTTCCTAGTCTGGCCCTTGCAAATAACCACCTGCTATATCCAATATAGTCCCTACTTATACCTTCTTTTTTCACCTTTCACTAAGCTTATATTTTAAATAGCCTGAATATTAAATGAGCATGTCCTTGTTTTTGTTCATGTTTGTCCTAACCTATTTATAACTCCACATGGACCCCACCATTTTTAATCATCTGTCTGCTTTCCTTACATAGTCCAAAAATCTGCCATATAAATGCAAGAAGCATCTATAACAAAACTAAACAACTTTATACAAGAGAACCTTACCATAAACCAGACAGATTAACAATCACCAAAAACTGCTTAATACCTGCAGTTGATCACTTTTCCCCAAAATGCTACAATATGCTTTGAGTTCATAGACTGTCCAGAAAAGGCTAGAGACATACTAACACAGATTTCCAATAATCTAGTCCTAGAACAAACCAGTACCAATGTTTGATAAGTAAATGCTTCTTGTTACATTCCGAATAAGCTCACACCCAACAATTCATATATTATCTATGTATAATCCACCTTATTTATACTTCAATGAATATAGAGAGAGGGATTTGGAAAATATTTTGCCCTGTATCATCTTAAACATCAAGGGGGTGGAGCAAAGGAGCATAGTCTCTTCCTCTGTTCTAGCCTGTTCCTCTCTCCTGGGGGAAGGGTGGAGCTGTGTGCACTAGGGATACACTGGTGGTGCAGTCTTCCTTGTCGAGGTACTGAGCTGCTTGCAGTGAGTATCTTTCGGAAAGGTAAGTAGCCATTTTCTGCAGACTGACCATTGCATGTCACTCTTCTACAGAAGTTCAGGGAAAGAGAAAAATGGAAAAATCCTCTGCCTATTATCAACTCTCAGCTGGCACGGACCAAATTTACTAATGGACTGAGAGAGGGTCTACCAGTCAGTAGGCAGCTTGTCAAACAATCATGAAATAAAAATACTCAACATGCTTATGAAGATTTCTCACAAATGCTTCTACACTCACTCCTCCTTTTAAATTTATCTAAAGACTCATGAAAATTTATAGGCAAAACTGCTCTATAGCATAAAGTATTCATCTATCTTGGTGATAACAGCATCATAGTTATAGGCCTACTCATAACCAAAGGTGAAAGTACTGTAAACTGGTTTAATGTCTCTCACAATGACAAATAGCAAAAGATTTATCTGCACTTCTATATCTGTTTTCCAGTGAAAACCTACTTTTTTTTTCAAGTCTAGATGCTGTCTGATTATGTGTAAACCTTTGTCTCTAAGAAGGCCATGAAAAACCCTCACAAGAAAAATTCTGCATGAAAACAGGGATAAACAGAACATAACCCAAACTAATAAATACCATATCAGGAAACATTCTAGTGCCACACATCAGTAATACAAAATAATTATTCTTTTTAACATTTTCAGCCATGAAGACGTCTATGAAAAGCAGCATGTAAATGTATTTCTGTTTCCAGCTAAGCCATGAAGATGGTTGGGAAAAATCTAAGGGTAAGGGTGGGTTGAATTTTTACATCTTTTTTTTGTTACACTGTAGGGCAAGAGGTCTTTACTTCTGACTCCATGTCATGATAGAAGCCAGTTCACAGCTAACAAGCTGCATATGCTATTATTTCAGAGAAATATTTCTTTATCAGAGATGAGTTTAGAAAGAAGCACTTATTAACCATATTTGTTCTACACAGCATGAATTCAGACTCTGCCAAGGATTCCAGCCTAAGATTTGTTTTATGAAATGCAGGTAGAAATGACCAGTAACTATCTCTGTCAGGAATTCCAGACAAAGAATTGCTGTATGAGAGTATGAAATGATGGACCCATAACTGACCTACTAATGACTCCAACCTAATAATTCATTTAGGAAAAAATTAGTATTGCTGTATGAGAGTTTGGAATAATGAACCCATAACTGATCTACTAATGATTCCAGCCCACTATTTCATTTAGGAAAGTTGGGTACGATGAACCAATAACCGACAGCATCATGAACAAATAGTACAACAGTGAGTATGGTGTTATTTGGGCTATAAGGATGTGATGTGGAATTTCCTAGGACTTCTCATTTTTTACTTGAGTGAGGGTAAAATACTGCTGTGTTCTTCTGGTGAAATGGTCTCAACCATGACTTGCTATCAAAAAAGCGGTCCATAATGTAGCCATTACAATTTAGCCTTATGATTGCTGTACTTGTGAAAACTTTTGGAAGGAATAGAAGAATGCTCAAGGTAAAAATTTTTATGACTAGACAATTCCAGATGTTTCTGGCTATGACCATTTCACTCATGAGCAGTGGGACTCTATTGTCCTACTACCAAGAATACTACCTGAACTCTGCATGCTTTATGTTTTCTACAGCAGATGCATCATTTGGACACTTCAAGTCACTGGAATTGAAAATAAAGAGGATGACTAACACACACAAGGCTAAAAAATAAAAATCTACCAATTTTTTGTAGCAGATTATTACATTTGTGATTCTGTTCTAACAGGCACAGTATCCTTACTATCTTGAACAGATTTATCTTAACAGAAAATAAAATCCATTAAATAGGCATTTAAACATTCACTTTCACAGTCAAGTACATTAAATTGACAACAAAATCTTTTATAAACATTTTATTAACATAATATCTGTTAGTGCCAACTGATACAACCGTCTGTTCCTTTCCCAAAGAAATTAAATCATAAACACATTGCACTGTTTCAGAGAAATGAAGAGATCTTTTTATGTATTGAAAAGGGGATTTAATTTGTACTTGAATTGCATAGCTTTATGTTAGCTCTTAAGTACTTACAGAAGTAAAATTGTGAAAATGAGACAGAGAGAAAGAGAAAGAGAAGGAGAACCTTTGTCAGCTTGAGTCTCTCTTGATTTGGCAATTCTCTATACATAAGGGCACTGAGTCCACAGTGCAGGCTACAGAGTGTTAGTTGTACAGCTGTCTTCACTGTACCTGTTTGAGACTGTATGTGTGTATACACCAGTAAATCTGAACAGGAGACTCAGATACCAAGTTTACTGTGGTGTTCCCTGGGGAATATGTAAAGTGGGCTAATTGCAACCCTCAGAACCACTAAAGCTTGTTAGGAAGAAAGTGTATAATATAACAGTTCAGTCTCCGGCAAGTTTATCAACATATAATCACAATTTTAATCCAATCCTTGTCATCCATCTTGTTGAAAAAATTAGCTATCAGTGAGTAAGGTATTGAACTGGTATGCCCAAGCATAGGAAGGGAATGGTATACCTCATAGAAAAGTACTGCAGTTGTAAGAGACAGGGAACATTTTTTAAAAGCAAGAACCTCTGGCACAATTTTCTACATAGCAACTACACTGGACTTGAACAGTGCAGGCACCTAGCAGCTAACAATTTGAAGCTGCAGAGGTGGACCTTGGAAAATTCTTAAATACCTGTTACAAGGTATTGGTCATGGCAAACTATAAACTCACTATCTGTGGAAGCTAAAGCACTAATCTCAAAGAATCACTAAGAAGGAAAAGCCATACGGAAAAGCAACTGTGCAAATGTTTTTAAAGGATGTCATCATCATCATCAAACTCTCTCTCTCTCTCTTCAGCAGCAAATGGCATTTATATGATATATTGTGACTGTGGCTTCAAGAGTGTTTTTGTGGTTTAGAATGAAGTATGCTAGCAGAAGAATGCAGATGGAAACTTGCTGAGGCAGTCAAAACATTACACTTGGAATAAGGTTTTGTTAATTTAATTATGTAACCATTTACTTATGGGAACACGTCATGTCCTGCAAAATGTTTGGATTGTTAATTGTTACTGCTTCTATAGAGAACCTTGAATAAGTTTAGTTCTGGCTCTAAAAATAGTCTGGTTGTGTTAGAACTGAGTACTGAAAACTATATGGTTGCCAGGCTGGCTTTCTGCCCAACAGCTTTTGGTTTCTCTGCACCAAAACACTGAAAATGTTATGATAACCAAAGTGTGATGCATTGGAACAAGTGTATGCTATACAGCAAAAAGACAGAAAACATCACATATTTTAACGATACTTAAACAAGTGAATTCATAAAAAAGGCCATCTTTTCTTTTGGCACCAGATAAATAAATATATATATATATATATATTAATATACATATATATATATATATATATATATATATATATATATATATATATATATATATATGACTCCAGAAGCTACCTATGAATAACCTCAGCACAAATAAGTAATGGGAATAGCACTGCAATGTTACAGGAAAATTCTAGGGTAGCAATGTAACAGAAGACATAAAGAAAACTGGGAACAGTATGTTCTTTTGACAAGAACATGTAGTACAAAAAACAAATAATGGAATTTTAATGCATACCAGATTAGCCTGATTTTTGTGTAACCCAGATCTCACCAAATAAGCATCTTCTGGGTCTTGACCCTTTTTATAGGAAAAACCTATTTTTGCCAGGTCTTACAGATTATGGACTGCAAGCTCATTTTTGTTTACTTCAGGTAACAAAAGAAAATAATTTCACAAAAAAGGTATCAGTTTTGATAAAATGAAGTATAATGATAGAAAAGGATAAATTATTATATAATATGAAGGTGAAACAGAAAGTATTAAGATAGAACAATTTGAGAATGTCCCGGACTGTTATAAGTGTGAACCAAGGGGACACAGATGCTTAGTGGTTTCATTTTCTAAAGTCTTTAGAATTTAATATTAGGCCAGTGAGATGGACTGTTGGTGAGATGTGTACACATGTACACAGACAGACATTTAGGAAAGGACTGATGTACCACTGTGGCATCGATGTCTTACAATAAACATACCATCCATTGTATGCAGAATGCCAAAGACATTTCCTTTATCTCTACCTTTGTCTCACCTTATTCCTTATCTGCATTACAGTATTGGAAAAACATGTATTCACAGACAGTAGAAGTGCGCACAATCCTGTTCCAGTACCAATACCCTTTGCATTCCATTGACTTCATCATGGGTGCCAGCCAACTGTAGCCAATCAGTGTACCATTGTGAAAGAGATGAAGAGGTCAATGTGGTCAGCCACAGGGCATCATGACTGGAATACAAGAAGTTCCTTAAATATTAGAGTGATTACATGATTATAAATCACTAATGTCAGCAGTGAGTGCTCACCTACATATCCCAAGACACCCACATTTTTCCCCTTCCCCTGCATTGCCTATATTAATGGTACAACAGATTCATACAGAGACTTTTCTACAATGCCCAGATCTTGTAGGTGTAGGGGCCATGTCGTTGATGACATATAAAATACTGGATGATGTCTGAGTGGCTTTGCCCACATGATGTAGATTTTCAAGGTATGATGTTGGAAATGGTGTGTACAGTGGTGGATACAAAACTACAGTCCCCTTTACCTTCTACAGAGTTACCATGTTGGCAATGTTGTGTATGATGCCAGATAAAAATACAGCACCTATACCCATTGCATTGTAGAGTCCATAGGTGCCACACTGATGTTGTGAACAATGGTAAAGACATAAATGTAGAGGCTTGCCCCCATCATCTTTCAGAGTGAAAAGGTACCACACTGACAACTGTCTATACAGAACTAGATGCACAAGTATGGTTCCTTGTGTACCATGTTGTATGCATAATAAGAACCACATAGGGTTCATACATAGGTATGCATTTCCACTACAGTGTAAGCTTGCTTGATGTAATATTTGTGATGGTACATACAGTGTTGAATGCACAGTGATGGGTGCCCTTGCTATCGGTGCTGAAGGAAACATATGGTATATCTCAGGGGTAAAAGATGTGTGCAATGAAAGATGTGTATGGATGACTGCACTTTCCATTCTGTAGGCTCTGTTGTCAGAATGATGCTGATATTGTGTGCTGTGGTAGGTGCAGAAATGTGAGTACATCTGCCTATCATGCCATTAGCTACACAGGTGTTAGGGTGGAAAAGGGGTTGCTGGGCATATTAGTATAGACACCAGCACCCATCATGCATTAGGCTTCATAGCCATTATGTTAGTATTCTGGTGCCCATGCACAACCTGCTATGAAATTCATAGTCTCAGTACTTCTGGTGCTCAATGTACTGATAGATGCAAATACATGGTTGCTGTCACCACCACTCTGCACAAGTGAAAGCCACAGGCATGTGACCACCACTTTGTAGCGTCCATGTGTGCTATTCAGGCAGTGGCATATAAATGTTACACATTTTTGTGTGAGCTGGTAATATGGCACATGTGTTGACTGTGACTAAGTAGGTCTTCTTGCTATCCCAGTCTCACTGTACATTTAAGACATCATCAGTTTGCTAGAATAATGTACTTTTTTAGACAGAGGTGTAAAAAAGTTGGAGGCCAATGCACAAGTCACCAAACTTGTAGGGCCAGCAAATCAGCCTATTACACTTTTTTAAAAACAAGACAACCATTCATGAGGTGTCAGTCTGTTATTTTCTTTCAAAGGTAGCAGTTAGTTATTAGAGGGCTATGTTATATGGAAATCTAATAACGTGTTGATATCTTAAAAACAAAATATATCCGAGTTTATAAGATTCATTAAGCAGCTGGGAGGTTTGGCATGATAGTTAAAGCCTTTGCCTCATAGGTACAAGCTGTAGGGTTTGATCCTTACCTTGGGTTATTGACTAGGCTTAAAATTACCATTCAGCACAGTTAGCCTAGTATTCATCTATGAACCTATGTGATGTTTATAGTTATTTGTTGGGATTGGGAGGGTGGCCTAATGGTTAAGGTGTTTGCCTTACAAACAAAGTACAGGGTTTGAATCTCACAGGGGATAAATGGCTAGCAGGAGCAGTTAGCCTAATACTAATCTATGAACTCTAGTTAAAAGCACATTGGTAGAACAGCTGGCTTAATTTCTTTTTACCTTTTTGTGGTTACCCTGTACAATAAATTTCTTTACTTCAGAGTTTTTTCTGCAAAGCTGTTTCCATGTCTGTGATGTTTTCTGTCTTGCCCTGCTCAGCATGTTGTTCTCCTATTGGGCTTTCTTAAAAGAAATATGTTCTATCTGAATAATTGCCTGATTAGTGTTTATTTTCTCATATTCTGAGGTGAAGTAGAGAGTGTAGCCTCTTCTCCAACAAAGACAGGCATGGCTTCTTCCCTTCAAACTCATGAAATCATATTTATTCTACTTGGAGTACCAACCTTTTTCTCTAGTTCATTATTATTATTACTTGTTATAGCTATAATGTCTGACTTTATCTGATTGTCTCTCTCTTTTGCTATAGCAGAAGGAAGATTAAGACTCTTAACAGTTTCTTGAATTCTTACTCTTTTCTATTTTTTTTGTTAAGTTTAGGTAATTATTTATGTTCACATACTGAATTATCTTGTAATTTTGGCTGCTGGTGTCCCAACATCAGGTCTATCCATTCAAAAAGTACAATTAAGTAGAACAGTTAAAAAAATCTCTCATTACCAAGCAAATGTCCAGAAAAAGGTCATCTAATTTCTAAGCATACCCAAAGAAACCCCTTAGTCCTCAAGAGCAAAATAAAATCACCATAACTAAATTGAACACCAACTATGGTTACTCCCTTTACTCAGTCTCTGCACCTGTACTGTAAAACAATTTAAGAGTTAAGACAAAAATCAGACTCAAAATTTTCCAAAGTAAAATAAAATGCTATGTAAGTTGTAAAGGAGACTGCCTTGTTCTACGAAAAGATAACCCTTATTAAGATATAGCACTTGTTCTAAGAAAGGATAGCCCTTACTAACATCCATATATGAATAAGAACATACTATCTGAATTACTTGAGTATTCTTTGTAACCCTTGTCCACTTTCACTTCACTAATCTTTTGTATGCCAACTTTAATTTATCAGTCTTTCCTCCAAACCTATATCTCTGTATTGCCAATGCCTACTAATGTTAATTCTCACAATCTCTTTACTATATTTACTTTTAAGTACTTCACCTCTATATAAACCCACTACACTATCATGTATCCTGTCACTATAGCTTGACTACTTAAAGTACATGTTCCATAAACTTTCACCTTAACTAAAGACTGCATTGTACAGATGTGTGTATGTATGCCTGGCAATATTGAACTTTACATACAGAAATCTTATTACCCGCGGTGGTAGTGCTGTGGTAGCGTTGTCGCCTCACAGTAAGACGCTGACCGGTTCGACTCTCAGTTAGAGCGTCTTCTGTGTGGAGACATGTGTGAATGGGCGTACCTTCGTTGAAGGTTGTGCATCAGGGCTGGCAACTTGGCATGTAAAAATCAACTGCCAATCATTAGCGGACCGGAGTTCCGCTGTGGCGACCCCTAACCGGGAAAAGTCGAAAGACACAACAACATGCAGAAATCTTATTAGTACATATACAACTTTATGTATGCTTGACTAGACTATACTAAACCTTGCAAACTTAAATAAATGTGTATGTATAAATATTTTGAAAATAAATGTGCATGTGTAAATATTTTGAGTAGCTATTCTCCCCCACGCCCTTCTGGATCTTTTAGCACAGTAATATTATCCTGGTTAAGAAACAAGAAATACATTTTAAAAAAGTTAGTGTCTTTGGAAGCTTCTAGTTAAACAACTTTGTCTTTTTCGGTCTGTATACCTCTGAAAAAAAACTCAGGTTATACTCCAACCCTCTACATTTTGCATTGTTCATTAAATTGTAATTGCAAGTGCCTTTTAATTATTGCATCATATATTATATTAGACACAAAAGCTACCGGGTGTAATATATAACCTCAAATAGTTTTCTGCTTTACTTGAGTTAGAATACTCTTTCTTGTTTTCCTATGCACATTTTACTTCAGTGTTCTTGTTGCTTGTAGTTTTATGTTTATATACACACACACACACACACACACACACACACACACACACACACACACACACACACACACACACACACTGTTATTTAATTAGTATAGTAATTGTAGATCATTATGTATGTATGCCTTTAAGAAGCTTTCTAGGGGCTTGCACAAGTATATAAATATTGAGCACACGTGAGCCTGACTGCCATTTGTTAGTAAGCTGTTGAGATGTAAGCACGTATGTTTGTCAATTAATCAGTTTGTTTATATTTTGTAATGCTGCTATCCATTCTGATATGTTTCTATGTAATAAAGTATATAAATGAAATACCCCACCTGTTCATCTGTACTAGAGAGGGACAAGCAACAGTAATCATACTCTGTCCCTTAATATATTTAGTGTGTAGTAATAGTACAGTGAAAAAAATGCAGATTCTGTATTGCTAAAAGTTGCAAGTTCAACTTTATTACTTTCATTTGGAACACTTTAATAGACATTTTTTCACAGTATGCTGACTAGTAGTATTACTAGATTTTTTAGGTGCAATATTCCTTTAGCTGTGCACTCCATAATTGTGTTCTGGCTTAGAATATTTAAAACAAACTAAGACAGATGATGCGGGTTACCTCATAGCTCTTGGTGCAGGCATATCAGCTTTAGATGTTGCAGGTGTAATTAGAAAGAAACATTATACTAAAGCAAGCAACTGTCAAGAGGACTTATGGTGCCTTAAGTGGCTAAGAAGTCTCCATATACATTTATTTATAAGTGGAATTTCAAAAATGCTATTTGCATAAATTGCATTAGGTTCTAGCCGCAGTCTTAAAACATGAATTAAATCAGCCATTTGAGACCTTACTAGACTGCCTTTAGAGAATGACCATTTATGATGCCTAAGGGCTTGTGCTTCAGGTAAGACACCTATGCTGGTCAAAATTTATGTCATTATTTAGCTTCACTTATTGATGTGTACCTCAAGATGCATACATTCTTTGTTTGATGGCATCTTCAATCAGATGTGATGAGAACGTTTTGGCCCTTCTTTAGTCACATACCTTTCAAAAGCCAGAAGATAGAATTCCACATTATATTCTGCTCCCATATTCTTCAGAAGTTCCCTGCATTTTAGATATTCTGATGCAACTGAGGATTGACTCATCATGGTAACTACCCGTTGCCACAAAGTGACTTGCTGTGTTGGTCAAATTTTTACTGTAAAAAATGATTCAGCATAGATCAGTGGTTGTAAAAGATTTTGCAAGGGCATTGATTATATTCTCTTTTTGATGTCAGTCACACTGTTAATATAGTACACACATAAATGTTGCAGCTACAGCATATGCAGACTAACAGGTCAGTCTATATTAATATCCATTTACCTGCCACAAGAATCCGTTTTTTGTTTGGTCATATCTTCATATTGTCACAAAGGTGTTTTATCAGTCTTTTGACAGTAACATTTTTTCCTGCCACAGGAGCATCTTCCTGTGTCAGCATGAAGTTGCAATGCAGTTTGTTCATATTCTTGGGCAAGAGAAAGTAACAATATACATATATACATACTTTAATAAAAATAAATAAAATAGATTTCAGTCCTCACAGTTATTAGTCCTCATCCCCTTAAGTAGTGATCCAGTCACACGTGGAAGAATTACTCTGAGTACAGGCAGCCAGGGCTCTCTTACAGGTTATACTTTAAAAAGGGAATGCATTTTTAGCCAGTGAGCCATCATTCTCCTAAGCCAGTTTTCAAGGTAAAAATCAGGCTTATATCACAAATCAAATTAAAAGAGATTACCCATTTAAATTTGGAAAGGAGAAACTAAAACAAGATGCATAGTTAACATGCATTGTTAGCTTTGCTTTAAGTTTCCAGTTTGTGCCACACTGCATTTAAGGTTCCAGTTTGTGTTGCACTACATTCCCAAAACAACAAAGTAGTTCTTGCAAGAAATTAACAAACTGGCACAGGACAGTGATTCAACAGTCCTTCCAGCTTAGAGACAGCAGCATAAAAGTAAACTGTAGTAGTTCCTTCCAGTCTTTCTAGCCTATTGGTGACACCTGACTTCCCTCTTTAGAATACTTCTCCTCCTGCCTCTCCGGTATTAAGCATCCATCAGGATTCTTTCCTGAAGCCAGAGCATTGCTTCTGACATTCACAGCTACATTTGTCCCTACACTTGTCTTAGTTGAAACTCCTCTTATCCACTCCATATGCATCTGGAAATCTTACTGCACTTCTAACACTTGCAGTATTCATCTCAGGGTGAGCAGCTCCAAATTAGCATCTATGCTTGGGAATGTTCTGCATTTCCTTTCAGTGACCTCCCCTCTGCAAATCACCACCCTACCTGTGTGTATGCAGCAGGTAGTATCTGTCCAAGGCAGCTGTAATGTTTATATTCATATATTATGCACAGGTGTTAAGTGTGTGTGTGTGTGTGTGTGTGTGTGTGTGTGTGTGTGTGTGTGTGTGTGTGTGTGTGTGTATATACTGTCATATACTCACACACACACACACGCACACACACACACACACACACACACACACACACACACACACACACACACACACACACACACACACGCACACACACACACACACACACACACACACACACACACACACACACGTAGTGAGATATAGATGTAGGTATGTAATCTGTAAGACAAGTGAACTTAGACAAGTGGTGAAGCCAGTTAATTAAGAAACGTGTTCCTTAATCTTATATTACAAAGTAGTGCATGAATCACATGAACTCGGCCCTCAGAGATTCCAGTTATGCATATTTAGTGGGGTTTTTTCTGCATTATTGTTTGTCATTCATTTGTATGATAAATGGTAATTATGTTTTTGGGTAAGCTGAACACTGAATCAGGATTTGTGCAGTTTCCCTACATTTTTGTCAAATCAGTTGATGTTCTTCATGTTTCACTGTTGCAGTCATCACACTTAGGTTATCCTGCCAGGGTAGCCCTCAGTTGGCCTGAATACCAAAGGCTTAATGTTTCTGCATTGGTTGCTTTTGCTCCAGGACTAATGTCAGGTCATCAGTGGTATAAAATCAGGCAGCCAATGCCATTACATCAGTCTTTCTTGCCAAGGAGCCGGAAGCAGAAGCAGTTCGCACGAGTGCTGGTCGGCCGCTACCTGAGTTTTCGTTTCCAAATTGAAGTTGAAGTCTTCTAAAGCTAAATACCCTGTTGGGGATACTTTTTTCTTGCTCTAACCGATGTCAGAAAAGTTATCAGTTGTCTCGCCTGTGGAACGTAAATAACACACCGAGATTTCCATTCTTACTGCGTCACCTGTTTAGGCCCAGACCACGACATCCCTCACTGCCAGTTTTGTGCTTTGTTCAATGCCAGAACTATACATTGTCGGGCCCTTATTGCAGCTAAATATTTTTGATACCGATCTTCCAAAAAATGTAAGGATAAAGACAGAGACAGAGTGACAGACCGCACAGGTCCAAAACTGCCGATGACACTTCCGTTAAGCTAGTTGCCAGTTTGCCGGTCCTCAGTGAGGTGCTTTCGCAGCCCCTGATGGCTGCTACTGTGGATTCACAGGCCGCTACCGAGACCTGTTTGGAGTCCAGTATGCCGCGAGACTCTTCTTTGACTAAGGATCCTGCGGATGTCTCTACCTTGGATGGGTCCGGAGCCACTGAGCAGGCACCGGCTTCCAAAGAAGTTCTTCACACTACTGATACTCGACACAATCTGACAACTTCTTTTGCATCTTCAGTTCTTTCTAAAACTACTGAGTTTCTAAGGCCCAGGGTAAGAACTACGCCTAAAAAAATGATGAAACAAGCTCAAGCACCAGCTTCCATGCCTCAATCTCAAATGCTTAAAATGGCAGAAGACCTTATCATGCTTATTAGGGGAAGCCAGCCTACCCATTCCAAAAGAAAAAGAGATTTGTCCCCAGCAGTTTTATCTGACCAGGAGTCCGAGGACTCTGAGGTTCCTGAATATGAAGACATGCAACTCTTGTCTGCTTATGAGGATTCAGATGCAGAGGAATCCATCCCTTCTGCCTCTCCTCCAGAGGATTTTTCATTTGGTGAAACCCTACACACTTTAAGGGAGCATTTCCAGTGGGAGTGTCAGGACTATCCCCAGTCTAAAAAGAGACTCAGGGAATTCTTAGATTTACCACAGCACAGACCTTTAGCCATTTCTCCTGTCCTAGATGTTGTGGATGATGTCTTTATGGAATCCAGTTTAACTCCTGACACCCTTTCACCTGCTTCCAAGAAGCCTGACAGGTATTACAGAGTCCATGACTCACACAAATTTCTTTTCAAAAATCCTACTGCTGACCCAAAGGTCATCTCCCATGGACATAAAGGAATAAATGCAACCACAGCTAAGATTCCCGAGCTTTAGACAAATGGGGCAAAAAAGTATACACCTCTGCAACTCTTGCCATTAGAGCACTTAATTGTCAGTTCCACATGCTGAAATTCCAGCAACATACAATGAAACTCCTTAAACAAAAAATATCTACCTTTCCGGCTTGTGCAGAAAATAAAGACTTACAGGAGCTTATGCATTCTGCAAGCCAAGTTACTAAACACACCTTGCAATGTGGCTTTGATGCCCTATAAGCATACTGCAGGGCAGCAGTCACAGGTTCTGAACTTAGAAGGCATGCTTGGCTTAAGGAGCAGACCTTGCCAGACCATGTCAAATCAAAACTATTGGACGCACCATTGAACAAAGACAATTTGTTTGGCACCAAGGCAGAAGAGGTCTTAAAAAAGATGGAAGAAAAAGCTAAATCTACGCAGACAGTTAATGACTTCTTACAGGTCCAACCTCTGAGGTTCAGTAGGCAATGCCCCTCCAAGCAGTGGTCCTTTCTGGCCCCCTCAAGGCCAGCTCAGACAAGACCTAGGGGTAGCAGACCCCCCAGACAACAGTCCCAGGGAATTCAGAAATCTAGGCAATGGAGTTCTTCCACTTCAAAAACAAGGACTGCTAAGTTACCCACTTATGGAAAGAACTCACAATGACTTTACACCTCCACCCATTAGCTCTGCCCACCTGCTTGTGCCCCTAGGAGGAAAACTCTCTTCCCATGCAAAAAACTGGGCCTCTATCACCAAAGACCGATGGGTCATCAACATAGTGACCAAGGGATACAAATTTTATTTCCACACTCTGCCCACCCCAAAAGGGTTCCCAGATCTTCCTCCAAACCAGTGGGCAGAGGCCCAAAACTAAGTCCATTCCCTGCTCCCCATGAGGGCAATACAGCCTGTTCCTGCAGACCAGATAGGTCAAGGTTTCTATTCCAGGCTTTTCCTGGTACCCAGAAAAGAGGGCACCAGGTGCCCAATCCTCTATCTATCAATTCTAAACACCTTCCTGGTGATACCAAAATTCAGAATGCTCACCCTCCAGCAGCTTCTTCCTATGCTATCCAAGGATGCTTGGCTATCCACCCTAGACCTAAAAGAGGCCTATCTACACATCCCAATCAGGGATTCCTGCAGGAAGCATCTATGTTTCAGGGCAGGATCTATGCACTTTCAGTTGTCTGTGCTTCCCTTTGGCTTATCCACTGCTCCCAGAGTTTTCACAAAATGACTGGCTCCAGCCATTGCTTTTTGCAGACAAAGGAATATTCAAATTTACCCCTACTTGGATGACTGCCTGATTCAGGCAGACAGTCAGGAAAAGCTGTTACAGCACCTGACCTTTGTACAGAACCTACTGAACTCCCTGGGGTATACTATAAATGAAAGAAATCCAAACTAGTACCCACTCAAAAAATTGTATTCCTGGGAGCAAGCCTGGACACTGCATCCCAGATGGCATTCCTTACTCCAGAAAAACAAGCCTACCTGACAGGCTACTTCTCTCAACTAGCCATCAGAACCCAGTTATCTGCAAGGAAAATTCTGCAAGCTCTAGAGTTCAAGGCATCCTGCATTCAACACATTCCATATGCCAGACTGCATATGAGGAAACTTCAGTGGTACCTAAAAAGCCTTTGGTGTCAACACTCTCAGGACCTGGAAACTATCATACCTATGATACCCTGTATAGGGAAAGATTTTCTTTGGTGGGCAGCAGCATCAACCACAACAAGGGTATTCCCTTCTCACAACCCCATGCCACCCAGACCCTAACCACAGATGCATCAGATTATGCCTGGGATGCACACCTGGACAACAGGTGCATTCAGGGCCATTGGAGCCCAAATCAAATACATCTGCACATCAACCAAAAAGAGATGCTAGCTGTTCAGCATGCTCTGACAGCTTTCAGACCCCTACTCTCCCTAAGGCCTCTACTGATCAAAACAGACAACACCACAGTGATGTGGTACATTAACAAGCAAGGAGGAAGTCACTCTTATCCCCTCTGCAGGCTCACCATGACCCTTTGGTACACGGCTTCAGCCATGCAAATTCACCTGCAAGCACAATTCCTGCCAGACTCCCAAAACTCTCTGGCAGACAACTTAAGCAGAAACCTCCTAGACCCACATGAGTGGCAGCTAGACCACAGCACGTTCTACCTTGTAACCCAGACATGGGGCACCCCAAAGGTGGACCTCTTTGCCTCCCACAACAATCACCAGCTCAGCAAATTCTGCACCAGAGAACCTCACAGCAAGGCCTGGAAAGTGGATGCCCTATCCTTCCAATGGGTAAACCTCAGAATCTATGCATTTCCCCCTCTACCTCTACTTTCAAGGGTACTACTCAAAATAAGGGAGGAGAAACCAAGAACAATCTTGATTGCCCCAGGGTGGCCACGCCAGCACTGTTACCCACTGGTGTGCAGTCTATTCACCCTGCCACCATGGCACCTACCTCAGATCCCAACTCTCCTGACCCAGCAGAATGGAAATTTCATGCATCCACAACTGCAGACCCTGAACCTAGCAGCCTGGTTTATTCCCTGATCTCTCCTCCAGTTGCCAGCCTAAGCAAGCAAGTCCTGGATGTTATATGTAAGGCCAGGCACCCCAGCACTAGAAAATCCTTTGCTGACAAATGGAAAAGGTATTGCACCTGGATCCAGGTTAAAGGAGCTGAAACAGCACAGCCCTCCCTACCCCTCATCCTGGATTACCTAGCAGACCTACTACACAGGGGCCTATCCTTCTCTTCCATTAAAATTCATGCCTCTGCCATCTCTGCACTTTACAGCACAGAGTCACCTCTCTTTTCTCACCCTCTCATCAAACAGTTCCTAAGAGGGTATAACAATTTAAGGCCACCCAGAAGAGCTCCTATCCCAGCTTGGGACCTTAACTTTGTGTTGGAAAAGCTCACACTACCCCCCTTTGAGCCTGCAGCTTCAGCAGAGTTAAAATTCCTCTCTTGGAAAACAGCCTTGCTTCTGCTCATCACTTCAGCTAGAAGAGTTTCAGAGCTACACACACTCATGGTTGTAGAGCCCTTCATCATTTTTCATACTGACAGGGTCTCCCTCAGGACTAACCAAACTTTCATGCCTAAAGTGGTCTCCATTTGCCTAACTTTTTCCCTAACCCACAAAACAAAAGGGAAAGGAATCTGCATTCTCTAGATGTGCACAGACAGCTCATAATCTATCTGGATAGGACTAAATCTTTTAGGAAGACTGACCAATTGCTAGTCAGCTTCGCAGCAGGTGCAGAGGGCAAGGCCATATCCAAACAAACAATCTCCAAATGGATACCACACTGTATCCATTTCTGTTACAAATACCACAGGAAACCACCCCCTAAGGGGATCAGAACACATTCCACCAGGGCAACCTCCACCTCTGCAGCTTTTCTCAGAGAGGTTCCTACCAGGGACATCCTGGAGGCTGCAACATGGAGTTCTGTTCATACCTTGACCAAGCATTACCACCTGCCTATCTTTTCCAAATCCAGGGCAGGCTTTGCAACCGCAGTCTTGCAGGGCATCATAGCCAGCCCCCAGTGTTCTTGACTGCCTCCACCCTTTTCTTCAGCTTTGGTAATCAACCCATGTGTGATGACTGCAACAGTGAAACACGAAGAACATAGTACAGTTGTGTACACTTACCATAAATGTAGATGTTTGAGTGTATTCACTGTTGCAGTCCTGGTTTCCCACCCTCCTTCTCCCTTGTCTATCTCTCTCTCTCTTTCTCGCTCCTTACAGGGATTTTTTGTATTTACTTTCTACTGGTGGTGTTTTTCCACCATGGCCTAGCTCCCTATTTGGGGGCTCCTGACATTTGGGGCAAGAAAAACTGATGTAATGGTGTCGGCTGCCTGATTTTATACCACTGACAACCTGACATCACTCGTGGAGCGACAGCAAATGACGCAGATATACTAAGCTTCTGGTAATCAGGCCAACTGAGGGTTAGCCCAGGCAGAATAACCCAAGTGTGATGACTGCAACAGTGAATGCACTTGAACATCTACATTTATGGTAAGGGTACACAGCTGTACTTTTTGCTGGCATTATCCTTGCAAAGTCTGAGTAGATTGAGGGATATGCTAAAATACCTCTCAACTGTCCCTGATTTTGACTTAAATTTTAGCTCTGTCCCTATTAATCCCTCCTAAAACTAGTGACTTTTGGAGGAAAGGTGGTGAATTACACTTAATGAATACTGACAATAATTAAGAGTTATAGACTTCTTTTACTTCAGAAAACGTATATTAATTCATATGCACTGATTCTGTCAATGCCTCAAGTTAATAGCACTAATATTTTAAAAGTGTCCCTGATTGTCCCTGATTTTTTTCTTGACTTTTCCCTGATTTTGTTGAAATTTGTCCCCAATTGGTTGAGAGCAGTATATAGTTTTATACATTGTTTTAGGTAGTTTATAATTTGGTTATATAGGACTGGGTTATTTTGATAGTGATGCTGGTTTCCAATTAACTGGTTGGTGTTTTTTTTTTTTTTTTTTTTTTTTTTTTTTTTAGATGTTTTCTTACTGTAGTTATTTTCTTTAGATATATATATATATATATATATATATATATATATATATATATATATGTATGTCCTGATTTATTTTCTGCAGTCTTGATTGGGTAGAAGAATTTGTTTTAACAAGGTTAGTTTTTAATTTTAGCGCATGCAGTGTGTGTAATATCATTTTTTTTATCATAACTTGTATCAAACTGTTGCATGTACACCCACAACTCATTGATTCAGTTGAGCAGGTGACTTGCAAATGAGGCAGTGTTTCAAGAAGATTTTTTTCTGGGCAATGATTGCAGAAAGCCTTTTCAGTTACATTCGGAACACTGCTGCAGATGCAAGCATGATTGATTTTTAATTAGGCTATAAACCCTTTAGAGTCAACTAATCAGCCTGTCAGAAGAACTAGTAAGATTGCTTTCTGCTAACATATAGAAATACGCCTGTCAGTCACTTAGAGTTCTTCCCCTTCCCTGTAAAATGTTTGAACATTTTCATTCAAAAATGACACTTTTTACTAGACCTCTGCACTCAGGTACATTTTTTACTTATTTGTATGTTAGTCCCGCCAGCTATTTAGTCTCTGTATTTCTTTTTTATCAAGCAACAGGGAAAATCTGGAAATTGCTATCCTGAGAACAAGAGCACTTGTGATAGCTAATTATTTTTTTAATATAAAACCTACTGCTGTACATCACTTTACCATGATCAATATCCCTTCTGAAATAATTGACAGTCATCAGCCAACAGAAAAATGCTTTATGTAATGTTTGTAAGTTACAGCAGGTTGTCTATGATGGTTCCATGTCAATTTCATGAGTGAGTCACTGTTGTAGTTTTCTAAACATATGGACTGTAGCTCATTGACGTCCAGCTGGGGTATCAAAGCTTTACCTTCGTATGACTTACTTCCAGGTGATGACCTCAGTTTGTGTTTATGGGGGTATAAAAGTGGATGTACATATGAGATCCCCAGATTATCTTACTGACAGCAAGGATGTAAGTCATTGCACCCGATGGACTGTAATTGTTTGGTCAAGGTACTGTAGCTTTTCCTTGTCAGATCAGATAAGTGCCCCATTGGGAAGCCTTCTAATTCCTTGCCTGTTTTGCTAATAATTCTTGGATGTCAGCTGGGGGTACATATGAAGACTTACACACTAAATGTCTGTTCTGTCTAGGACCTGAACACAACTATAAACCTTATTCCATCTACCAGTTGTTCATTCTGAAAAGCCTATAACCTAGGCTGTCCACACTTAATACTTTTCATGAGACCCAACATCAGAAATGCCTTGCTCAATCCACTATGTCTGAAGGCCCAGATGTAGGCCTCCTGCCTAAGAAGAAACTTAAGAGACTGAGAGAGGATTCTCCAGCTGTTGACTTACAATTGGATGTACCCGCTGAGGTGGCTAAACCTCCCGTATGCCAATCGTCTTTTAACAAGTCCTCTGCCATGACCCTGCTGGAGGCCAGTATGACTCCTGAAGCCTTGCAAATGACTGTCTTCCAGCAAACTGTGAAATGTATCTGAGGGCCCTTGAGGAATACCTCAAATCCTTGTGTGGGAAGAAAGACTCCCAGAACCCTTATAGAAATGGGCTAAGGTTCAGAACCTCCTAAGCTAATTCAGTCAGACAACACCCCGAAAAAGAAAAAACAAACAAACACTTGACACAGCCTTCTGCATCCATTGAAAAGGAATGGGTTGATTTTTTTCTCAGGGGATTTTCAAGGTAACCACGTCTTTGAAGCCCACCTTCTTTTGTGACTTCTTAAACCACACCACATAAACAGACATTAGATTCCTCTTCCTCTGATGAGGAACTGGATAGGGATTTAGATCTTTCCTTAGACTACTAATCCCATTTACGATCTCCAGAACAGATTTTGTCTAATGAAGGGGATTCACATCCTCCAGACAACTCCTAGAAGATTCCTTCTTTGGAGAAACCTTGCAGAGTATGGTGAAACATTTTGAATGGCAGTCCAGACAGATGTCTGAGGTGCAAAAGGAATACTACAATGTATTGGAGATAAGGACTACCTAGTGCTTGAAGCTTACCTGGACTCATTTCAGGCCAATTCCTTGGCTCCAAATTCTCATCCCCCTGCTCCAAAAAATAAGATAAGTTCTATAAACTTCCTGATGAACTCAAGTACCTCTACAAAGATCCTGTGCCGGAACCAGCCACAGTTTCTCTGGCTTGGACAAATCTTCCAAGTTGCTCCCTGGCACTAATATTCTCTCCAATGGCAAAGACAGTTGAGCAATGACCAGTTAGGCCAAGAAAGTGTGTACCTCTTCTATCCTAGCATTTAGGGCTATAAATTCTCAAATGACCAAATACTTGCTGTCTGTGTTACAACCCTTAAGCAAGACCATCACAGAGCCACACCAGATTGAAAAAAGCTCATGCAGTCTTTAGTGGCCCAAAGTGAGGCAGTCGCAATATAAAATGTAGTTATGATGCTGTAGATACCCTATCCAGGGCAGCTGCACTGGTTCAGTGATAAGGCGGTATACCAAGTCAAGAGCCAATCTATCCCTGAAGATGTAAAATCTAAGATTTTAGACTCTCCCTTTGCAGGAACAGGTTAAAACTAGGAAAGATTGCAGGCAAATCCTACTGTTCCCAGGTATCACAGAAATTGTTCAGCAAAATCCACCTTCTTTGCCAAGAGAGATCCAAGGACTCCTCATAGGCAAAGGAAAGCTCCCAAGAAAAGATTCCACACAACTCTCAAAAAGACTTTCTTTTTCCTCTGCTGTCTGGGCAACAATAACATCAGACAAGTGGGTGATAACCATTATCAAGGAGGGTTACTCCATGTCTTGGGAGAACAGTCCACCTCCAGGGGGAATCTCTCCCCCTCCCTCCAACCAGCTACATCTCATACAGCTCATCATGAAAGAGATATTGTCCCAGGAAACCATAGAAGTAGTTCCTCCATCCTACTCAGGAAGGGGATTTTATTCCAGGCTCTTCCTGTTCCCCAGAAAGGACTGCCATTGGAGATTCATCCTGGATATCTCCAGGATAAACACTTTTCTGAGAGTGCCCACTTTCAAAATTCTGTCCCTACAAACTCTTCTTCTTTTTTTACTCCCTCATACCTTCCTGGTATCTTTAGACCTAAAAGATGCTTATTCCCATTTGTCCTTCTTGCAGAAAATATCTCCTTTTTTACTGGGTCATCATTTTTTCAGTTTATTGCTTTACCTTTGGTGTGTCTACAGCTCCAAGGCTGTTCACAATTGTCTGGCTCTAGTAGTAGCTTTCTGATGCACTCAGGGAATTCAGATTGTCCCATATCTGTACAACCTTCTACTCCAGGCTGTACCCAAGGACACTCTTCTAAACCACCTTCATTATACAATACAACTTTTGACTATCCAGAGGTTCACAGTTAACTACAAAAAATCCTAACTCACCCTTTCTCAACAACTGATCTTCCCGGAATGCCATCTGGACATGTCTACCATACATGCTTCCATTCCACAAGAGAAAGTCACTTTGCTAGCCAGCATGTTTCTACTGCTTTCCAGACAAGACCATTGCTCAACCAGACAAGATCTCAGGGCCTTGGGACTCATGGCTGCCACCATTCCTGTATCACCCCTCACTAGACTGCACATGAGGAAAATACAATGATGTATAAAATTGGTGTGGTTACAACACTGTCACCTTCTTGACACCAACATTTCCCTTATTCCTTGCTTCCAGAAGGCTCTCCTTTGGTGGAGCTTCCAGGTTACGCACAACCCAGGCCTCTCATTCACTAGAGCCCCACACAACCAAGTCCTATTTATTGATGCATCATACTGGGCATGGAGGGCTTGGACAGAAGACTGCAAAGACCAAGGGGAGTAGCCATCCTATGTACAAAAAGAACATATCAACTTAAAAGAAATGAGGGCACTTCTTCAATCCTTACCGATCTTCTCATACCTTTGGAAACCATACATTCTTATGCTATGCACAGACAACATCACAGTGATGTTGTACATAAACAAACAGGGAGGCACAGTATTCTATCCTCTATGCAGGCTAGCAGAGGAGGTTTAGCACCTACCCTCTCAAATGAACATTTATGTCTCTCTCAGCCACATATATTCCCTACCAACAGAATATGTTGGCAGACTATCTGAACAGAGACAAGGAAGTATTTCACAAATGGTCACTGAACATAGGGTTGTTCAAAACTATCACTCTCAGATGGGGGAACCCTCAGGTAGACCTCTTTACCTTCTCCAAAAATCACCTACTTCCTCTGTTCTGCACAAGGACTCTGACACTTCCAGCTTGGAGGACAGATGCCTTCTCTTTCATGGGGATGGGGAAGTTCCTTTATGCATATTCAGCTTTACCTCTGCTTCCAAGACTCCTCCTCAAGGCCCAGAAGAAAAACCCAAAACTTATACTTCTAGCACTATTCTGACCAAGGCAGAACTGGTTCCCACTCCTGTTTCACCTATCAAAGGGAAAGTTCTGGAGAATCCCTCAAAAGCCAGATCTAATCACCAAACAGAAAGGACAACTATGTCATCTCAGTCTCAACTCTCTCAGCCTGACCTTCTGGATGATAGGATTTTAATCCTACCAGGCAAAAGTTTTCTGAAGAGATGGCTTTGATTCTACAAGAAGCCAGAAAACATCACACCAGAAAGGCATACATGGTCAGGCTGAAGAGATTTTCCATCTGGTGCTTTAAACGCAAGCTCCAGCCTCTTCTAATGGACACCCACACAGTACTCCAGTACATGTGTGATCTATTGCTTTCAGGGTTGGCCTACTCTTCCATTAAGACTCAGTTATTGGCCATTAGTGTTTGCCTGCCCTTGGAACCTACTCTTATGTTCGAGACAGAGGTAAATTTTTCCTAAAGGAAGATTTACACCTCAAACCCAGCAAAAACGCACTGGTCCTCCTCGGGACCTTAATTTCATTTTGGAAAAGCTAACTTTACCCCCCCCCCACCTTTGAGCCAGTTGCTTTAGCTATTTTAAAATTCTGCACTTAGAAAACAGTGCTCCTGTTAGCCTTGTCTTCAGTCCAAAGGATCCCAGAACTCCATGCTGTCGTGTCCGCTCCTTCCTTCCTCATCTTCCACAAAGATAGGGTAAGCCTCAGGGCCAATCCATCCTTCATGAGAAAAATAGTTAGTGATCTTACTTTCAATGAAGCAATCACTCTGCCTCCCTTTTTACTCACTCTCCAGAATAAGGGGGAAGAATGCTACACTCTTTAGATATTCACTGACATATGGAGTTTTACCTGAATAAAACTAAGGATATCAGAAAAACAGACCAGCTGTTTGTCTCTTCCATGGAATCCAGGTTAGGACAACCAGTTTCCAAATAGTCTATTGCTTCCTGGGTTTCAAAGGCTATTTTCTTCTGCTACTCTCACAAGGGAAAGAATCTACCCTACTGCCCAAAAGCTCAGTCCACTCAATCAGTAGCTTCTTCACAGGCTTTCTACAAAGAAGTAGACATCAGTTCCATTCTAGAAGCAGCCACCTGGTCTTTTCTTTTCACACCTTCACAAAACACTACAAATGGGATGCTTTCCCCAGGTCCAGAGCAGTGTTTGCCGGAACTATTCTGTCTTGCAACAATAAGGACAATTTCTCAACCTTAATTAGGGACTAGGTGGGGCTACCTATACTGTTTATCTCTAAGAAAAACTAAATACCCCTGCTCCAAACTTTCAGATGACATTTATCTTTAAACCTGGTGTGATACCTTGTTTGTCAGCTCTCCTTCTTTACACCAGCATTTAGATACTGGGTGACTCTCCCCACAAAGGGAACAATAGGGGTTAAAGTGTTAGACTAGCCAGGAGCAGTGGCACCTGCTGAATGCCTGACATAGTTTAAGCCAATTCTTTCCTTCATTTAGCACTAGGATAGCAGGTAGCCTGGGCTTGCCTATTATTATACTCAAGATAAAAATAACAAAAGAATGGAGCCACTGAACAGACTGCACAATTTCCTTTAATGGTGCCTCCTGGTACCTCAGCTTTTGCCATCAAGGGATACTAAACACCATTTAGACAGTCAATTCTATCAGTCTTAATACCCAAAATTAGTCTTATTAACACTTCATCATTGAAACCGATTACTGAAAAACACATTTACCATTTAAAGTGCAAGTGCAAATACAAATACTATCCTAAGTGTCCGTATATATTAAACTTGAAAATATTTTAACTGAGCTGATTCCCCACCAAAAACAAGTATGTTTTAAACATATAAATTTAATTCCAAATTTAAACAAGCAGGATGCAATGTGTCAAAATTTACAATAAACTTAGTTTCCAGTGACAACAATTTTTGCATATAATTATCACCCTGATTACATTTGGGCTTAGCCAAGACACTGAAATACAAGCTAGCTTCAGATCCCCCATGCACATTATGAAAATGGTATGCCACTGGACTATCTAACCTGCTATGCCTGATGTCTCCCAAATGTTCCATAATGCGTCTTTTTGCCATTTTCTTTGTTTGTCCGACATACAACCTGGTAGGTGTGCATCCACAACCAATAACATATATCACCCCACAAGAACAACAATTACATCTGTTCCCCGTTTTATATACTTTTTGTTACTCTTTTTACCATTTAAATTCCTCATCCTGCTATAAACCCTACATTTTCCACAAGGGGAACTACCTATTGGAAAACTTCCATTGCCTGATTAGCTTTTATTCAGCAGCTCTTTTAAATTCAAGACTCTGCTGAATGAAAAAGTAACCATCTCAGGAAAGAAATCATGATGATTTCCCCTTGAGAAACAATTGGCCAACACCTTTCCACCAGCTGTTTCAACGTTTCATAAAAAGGAGAGAATCTACTCACAAAAAATGTATTTTCCTCATCCTTTTCAATGTGTCTTCTTTGTCTGACTACATTGCTGTCACTAGATGTCCTACTATGTCTATCCACATACTTATAAGGACTCATGACTATACTTTCAGCCCTTTCTAAAACTTTTTCATCATACCCTCTAGATGAAAGTCTCCTTCTTACTTTGTTGAACTCAATACTTATGCTTGCTTTATCAGATGTATTATTAAAAATTATTTTATATTCTCCATAAAGTAATGAGTCCAACAAATGTGGAGGATGCATGCTACTTGCCAAAAGAAAATTATTGGCTGCCGTGTCTTTAGTGAAGGCCTAAAATGCACCACCCTATCACTTCCTACAAAAAATTCTACATCCAGAAATTGCATAACTTCTCTATGTGTTTTATATGTGAACTCCAACCCATATGCATTTCCCCGCAGTTCATCAATGAACTCTAGAAACTCATGAATCTCACCTTTGCAAACAAAGATTAAGTCATCTATAAATCACTTATAAACCACAACCCTTTGGGATTAAAACCTAGTGTTATAAATAAATAGATTCTCAAAATGGCCCATAAAGATGATAGCATATGACGGGGCATAAGAGGTCCCCATAGCTGTACCACCTCTTTGCAAAAAAGTGTGTTTTTCAAATCTGAAAAAAATATGTGTTAAAGAAAACTTCAATAACTGTAACACAAAATTAGTTCTGGAGACCTCCCCCATTATTTTAACCACTGCTTCCAATCCCAAGGAATGACTAATACTGGTATACAAAGACCTAACATCCACACTGGCCCAATACAAATTATTGTTTCATGCCATACCACCTACTAGATTACAAAACTCCTTACCATTTTTTATGTGGGAATCTATTCTTGGAAAATAACTTTTTAATTGTGCGTCCAAATATATTCCTACATTTTGTAAGTAGGCCCCTACTCCTGATACTATAGGTCTCCTTGGAGGATTTTTTAAATTCTTATGGACTTTGGGAGCAATAAAAAAATCTGGCTTCTTTAGGATTTTTTATATATAACTTCTTAACATCAGATGGAGAAAAAATGCCCAATCTTTCGCCCCTTTCTAATAATTCCAACAATATGGAATTATATCCTAGCATTGGATCTTGGTCCAACTTTTTGTATATCTTATCACCATTTAACAAATCATAGGCCATTTTGTTGTACTTATACCTGGATAAGATGACCCAGTTTCCTCCCTTGTCCGCTTGGGTGAAAACTAAACTTTTGCTCTCTTCACGTAACTTTTGTAACGCTAGACATTCATTTTTGTTGAAATTAAATCTTTTACGTCTTTTTTTAAATTCCTGATACTCCTTTTTAATCTGTGTGTTTAAAACAGCTTGAAATGTATTAACAGCTGTGACACCTTAGGGGGAATAAAAGGAATGGCATAAGGTACATGCGGCACTTGTAATCTACCATACCTGGTTACAAAATGTTCCTCCCCAACATTTTCATCACAAAAATTATCACATACATTCTGCCCATCACCATGATAGCCCCAACATCCAAAAATTCATATTCATGCAATGACAAATCCAACAAAGAACTATTATCATCCTGTGTACTTTCATCTAGAAACATCCTTTGATTATCCTGTAAAGTCCTATTGTGAAAGAACACTTTTAAATGTAACTTTCTACAAAAATGGGATACTTCTAAACGTAAGTCCGCCAAGCTGGGAAAACATGTCGGGACAAATGTCATCCCTTTGCTCAACAAATTAGCAATGTCATTGTCATTGTTCAAATTCGACAAATTTATGATGTTAAATTTATTCTATTCCACATATCTAGTAGTGGAATAAATGTCCAAACTACGTTGTTCATCAGTAGCTGGAGTAGACCCCACTTCTTCACTTTTTTCTTCTTTTGTTATTGTTGCTGCTACCACTATCGCTGCCATTGCCGCTGCCATTGTCCTGCCATCCTTGTCCACAGCTTTTGGTTTTGTGAGGACCCGAGTGTTGCTGGACTGTTTCTGCTGTTACTGAATTCAAATTTTCAAATGACACACTTTTTTTTCCACTGGACACAGTCTTGGTTGAAGAAAACGAGGAATCTCGTGATGCTTGAAATCTGCTCTCTGCCTGGCTGCTATTGGTTCTCCCTCTCGCTGGTCTCCTGGCTTTCCATTGCCATGAAAAGATCAGGTTATTCTGATAATCTCTCATGTCTTATATTATATTATATTGTATTATACACAGTCACATAGTTACATAATGCTCATCCCACTTTTGGCTTTATTAGCTGCATGTAGCTACCGAACATTTTGGTCATAATGAAATATAACAATGCATCTAAAAATTCAGCAATGTACTCCTACTTCTCTAACTGATCATGACCAAAACCTCCTTCCAAATCCTGCATATCATTACCTTGCTCCTGCTGATGCTTCATACCTTTGTGATAGACCGGGTTATGGTCATTCATCTTTACTTCTGAAAAACTCTAATGCAACCTGTACCTCGCTTTCTTGGCTGAACTAATGCTCTCCTACACACAAACAAGCAGGTGGTGGTACACATATGTTGCATTTCGGTCAGCCCCCCACCCATGCAGCTATTCCATTGCCCCATTATTTGGCTATTTTCTCCCCAGTTGTCATAAACACTTTTCAAAACTCTCAGTGTGCATACTGCTTTCTGCTTTACTTCTATGATGATTACAGATATTTGGATTTAATTTAAAACTTTTATTTCAAGTTTTCTAGCACAAACACTGATAGACATTTGCTAAACAAAGTAATACAGTCTCTCAATGAAAACAAACTTAGCATTAAAACTTATGTGACTTTAAACTCACATTCATTGAAACAGCAGTGAAACCTACATTCAAAGAAAATGCATCTGGCTAGTGGCAGATTAAGTTTACCTTTGGGCTGTTTTCAAATCATAGACCCCTTGCACACATTTTTAGGACCATGCAAAATTTCTTTGATTCACCTTCCTGATTGTATTAAATTATAATATATAATAATTAAATTATATCCTTTGTATAATACAAAACCACTTGTTAGACCATGTTTTAAATTTATAGCCAGTAAGCAAAGAAACAAATCATATGAACCAATAATGCCAAAACTGCCCAACTGAGAATATTTCAACCATAAAAGGTCACTCAAACTTCTGTCATTAGTTTACAACCCACCAATATCAGTCAATATGCACAGTCTCTGCAGAAGTAAAAGTCATCTGAATAATTCCAGATTAAAGAGATCTGACTGTAACTAATGAAAAGGTTGTTGCTAGCAAAAAACTTTATCCCGCAGATTCAGTATCCTTCCGTGCAGGACTAGCTTAGCAGCCGTTTAGGAGCAGGATGGCAGCGTGCCATGCATAGTAATGAAGGCATGCTGCCTGAGCTCCTAAACGGACATGGAGCATGTACGAGTGCAGGGAGGGGCATTTCTGAGAGCAGAGCTCTTAGAATATATACGCCCCTGCAATCAAGAACAGCAGGTTAGCAATAAGAATGAGCAAAACCGCTCATAGGTGTCTGCATAACCCCAGCAACACCCACCCAAGTTTATAAGAGCAATAGTTAAAATATGAAATATAAACAATTTATTTTTTTTTTTATGAAACAGGTTAAATTTAACCATATGTGAGCGGGTTTGCCCATCGGTTAACTACATTTAATGCAGCTTAAATGGCGCAAGAAGATAAAAAGCAAGATATATGCAAAGACAGCAGTGCAGTGCAGCAATAGTGTGTGGGCAGAGAATTCGCCTTACGAGCAACCATTTCTGGTTCTAGTCCCACTCCAGTACATTCCATTTTCCATGTCAAATCACTTTATGACCAATATTTTTTGTTGCATAACCTACTAAATAACATATACTTGTGAACTAGAGTATTGCATTAAATGCAGATGTGAGGTGTCATTGTCATAATGTTGTAAAGTCCACAGATAATCACAAGTGCCCCATACAGTATATGTACACAGGAATCAGGGATACAAATGGAAGGTAAAATGTGTAATGAATGATAAATCCATACAGTTTCCTAACCCATCACTTTCCCAAGAACCATTTGACATTACTGTCTAAATTAGTGTGGTGGTAAGTGGGAGTAAGCCCATTCCCTCCAGTAGAGCTCTTTTGAGTTTGTACCTTTAACTCCTGGTGGGCGTGGCTAGAGCCTTTAAAAAATTAAGTTATCTCTTTACAGTTCCAACAGATACTCATTGATATAGGTCAGATATCAATACAACTGTGTTTGCCATCATGTATGCTTCAGGATAAAATAGTCAAATACCTTGTATGTAGCATGGTTTTGGAAGTATTAAGGCAAATATGAACAAGCAATATTTGACGCCTAGAGGAGCAGTAGGAGGTAACTGCAGATGCACCTGGAGGTGTTACTCGGATGTAATGCAAGACTAAGCATACTTAAGCAGTAGTAAGCAGATTTAAGCCATTTGCATGGGGATAAGCAATGCGCACACAGATTAAGCAATATTGAAGCTGTCTGTAAGCATATTTAACCAAAGGTTAGCATTGCTTACCTTCGCGCAAACCCTCACAAGCCCACTTACAATTGCTTAAAAGTGCCTTAATCACTCTGTATGCATCAGCCGCTGTTCTGGCCAGAAACAAAATAAACAGCCTTTGCAGGTCTTGACTCCAGGACCCTGTACATTATAGTCACAGTAGTTTACCACTAAGCCAGCACAGCAATACATAAGACTGAAGTATCACCAAACAGATCCTCACTATAGGAAAATTAAACTAATGTGAAAGGAATCTATATACAGTTTTATGTTGTATAACCTACTACATAACATAAATATGTGAACTGGAGTACTGCATTAAGCCCAGATGTGAGGTATGATTGTTATAAAGTGTTGAAATCCCCTAATATGCACAAGGACCCCATACAGTGAATGTACACATGAATCATGGATACCAAACACATATATAACATGTAATGAATAATAAATCAATGCCAAAAAGCAAATATAATGCAACTTAAAAATTAGGCAATGCTAAGCATTGAACAGACCAGCTTAGTAGGTGTAAGCAATGTGTAGGCCAGCTAAATCAGTTTGCCCATTGGTATACCCCTTTAAGCAATGCCAACCTTAGGTAAGCAGGTTTACCCATAGCTTAGCATTTTCAAAGTTGTCCAATCATGGTAAAGTGCAGGAAACTGGCCCTATTTAAACCCAACAGGCAGGAATACATCTCATAACTAGTTGCAGCTTCCTCCTGTAGGCACTTTGTCTGGAATGGGAGAGGGTGTGCACTGTCGGGCGAAGTGCTGGGGCATCCAGGAGTCCATTGTTGTGGCAGGACTCCTTGTGAAAGACCATGACCAGAGACTGCTGCAGAGCCAGTACCAGCATTCCCAATACAAAGCGGAAACCTGGGACCGTCTTGCCCATGACCTCAGCAGTTGCACTGACATACCCCGAACTGGTGAATAGGTCAGGCAACACTATGCCAACCTGAAGGGGAGAAAGGGGGATCTCTTGGATCAGTGGATCCAAGAAGCTAGGAGGACAGGGGATGTCCCAGCCGTGTGGAAGTATCAGTCCACTACCTGTTTAATAGTTGCCAGCTCATGTATATTATGGATACGTATGGTGAAATTATCCTCTTATGTCTTTCACAGTGGCAGATGAGTGGGCTGCGAACCAGGAAGCCCATGCCTGTAGACTGCAGTGGTTGCGACACGAGGCAGGTTAGTAACACTCTTGCATGTACTGTCATAGGAAATAAATCTAAAAGTAGTAGTAAGTTAATTGCCTGTATAAAACCTGTATTATTTAAGGCATGAACTACATACACCAGAGAATATGGAAGGAAGAGTCTCATAATGTGAATAAAAGCATAATAGCCTGACAATAAAGGTCTAACTGATGGACTGCATGTGTTTACTTTGGTATCATATGGTAATGTAGAGATGCAATCTCTTAATAGTACTGTTCTATTAAGCACTGTTACCCACACTGTGCTACATAAATAAAATGTGTAGGAATGTCTGTATATGACTGTTGTAATCCCAAGAGGTCATATAGTACAACTGAGAGAGACTTAGACAGAAAACAGTGAAAAGACAGACAACAAAATCCAAATAGCACACTCAACTGAGACGTGAACTGCTGTATTGTTAGCACACACAGCCATGGTTTGAATCCTAGGAGTGGTAGTAGGCTGTAAGCAGAGTCACACCACACCAACTGTACAGATATGTCTAGAATGTCCAGTAAATGGGCCCATATCTGATGCCTGTCACCCTATCCCCCTGGCAAATCAGTGGGATGATCCCAGATGTTTAGGCAGCAAACAAGAAATACAGCTGATTATCAGACAGCTATAAGAACAAACCTGTCACTCTAGCAACTCCCCAAAATGTTATGAGAGTAATAAGCTAAGTATGTTCCATCTACACCCCCGTGTTGTGAAGCTATGACCAGAGTGTGCACAGTAACAGAGTGAGACGTATGTGCATAATACTAATGTGGAATCTGGTAATTTGTGTGGCAACATTCAGGTAGTGCTAATAAACAGGTCCCACAGGTCTGTCAGATATGAACACTAAGAAATAAAAGATTAATATCCTGTAGTGGTACTGTTTACTCTGGTATTGTATGGCATTGTTAGTGTTGCAGTTGCTCTGAATAATAAGGTATTACTCATCACTATCACCCACACTGTGCACATAATAAAGCTGTCTAGGAAATCCTGTATAGGAGTGTTGTAATTACAAGGTCAGAATGTAAAACCACATGAGAATTATAGACAGAAATCAGAGAAGAGATACACAGCAATATTTATACACACACTCAATAGTGATGGACAGTGATTTATTTTTAGCAGACACAGCCATGGTTCGAATCTTGGGAGTGGTAGTAAGCTGTATGCAGAAACATACCCCACAAGTGTACAGAATTGTGCAGAATGTCCAGTTAATTGGTCCATATCTTTGTGCTAATCTCTGTCATGTAGGCAGCATTTCATGTCATATAAATGACTGTCAGGCCTGTACATATTTGGAAAATGTCAATGAAAACAAACCTGTCATTGTACAATTCACTAAAGGTTTTAGAGGGGAAATAGTTGAAATATGTCCCGATTCACCTGCATGTGGTCAAGACATGCCCTGAGTGTGTGCAATAAGAGATGGACAGGTATGGGCTTGTATTGTCAGGCTCTGGATTGGATTGCATAAGTGGAAATTCCTTAAGATTCCAAGAGCAAGATAAGTTATTTCTTACACTTATTTCACTGAACTGCACTTCTGAAACACGTATAATTGTGCTATACAGTTAATCTACTATATTTTGCATTGTTATAAAGCTTTTTTTATTGTTTCACTGCATTTATGTAGTGTTTTATACTGTTTTAACATTACTTAACTGTAAACTGTTTTTTCATACTGAGAGTTGTATTTTCTGTTTGTGAGTGCTCTATCCGAGCTTTTCTGTGCATTTTTGTCTGTTTACAGTTAAAAGCATTCTCAAGTCTGCTCCTAGATCTGTTTAAAACTTTCATTTAGTGGCTACAGCTAGGAACTGTAATAGTGTGCATTACTATAATTGCATTTTTTTATTTAAATTACTAAATTGCAAACTGCTTTTTCATACTGAGGCTTGTATTTTCTCTTTGTGGGTGTTCTTTCTATGCTTTTAAAGTGAGGCTTCTATGTTCTGCTCAGGTGGCATAATCTTGATAGAAGCCTGTTGTCTAGGCTGGTAGTTTTGTTTGAGTTTCCTGTGTTTCTGGCAGCCATTTTTTGTTGATTGTCTTCATTATTATTGAGAGTAACAAGGCCTCCTGACCTTCTGTAGTACGAGTGATTGGGTAATAGTAGGGGCTGAGTAGTAATCTGATCTTCCAACTCTTCCATTCTTACTGCTGTATAAACCCCATGTCTTATAAAGGTTCTGCTTGTATTGTCAGGCTCTGGATTGCATTGCATAAGTGGAAATTCCTTAAGATTTCAAGAGAAGGATAAGTTATTTCTTACACTTATTTCACTGAATTGCACTTCTGAAATGCTTATAACTGTGCTATACAATTGAACTACTATATTTTGCACTGTTATAAAGCTTTTTTTATTGTTTCACTGCATTTATGTACTGTCTTATACTGTTTTAGCATTACTTAACTGTAAACTGCTTTTTCATACTGAGAGTTGTATTCTCTGTTTGTGAGTGCTCCATCCGAGCTTTTCTGTGCATTTTTGTCTGTTTACAGTTAAAAGCATTCTCACGTCTGCTCCTTGATCTGTTTAAAACTTTTATTTAGTTTGGAGGAACTCCCTGGTCAGCCTCAGTAAGAAGCTGAGATCCCTCATAAAATCCTCCAAAGCTAGTTATGAAAACAAAATTGCCACTGATTCTAAAGACAACCACAAAACATTCTATAGCTATATAAAAAAATCTCAGTGGCAACACTCATATCTGCTCTGAGTTACAGCACAATGACACTAAATATACAGCACCAACTGATATTACCAACATCCTGGCAGATAGGTTCACCTAGCCCGGTCAACAAATGTAGATAGGTTCAGTGCTAACTTTACCCCCCTCTCACCCCCTAAAGGGCCCATATTTATAATGGAAGAATGCAAAGTTCCTGTAATCAGGGCTGCACAGGTAAAAACCTCACTCTCCAAAGCCAAGAACACAGCATCCATGGGACCTGACAACATCCCAGGCTGCCTTCTACATGAACTACAGAATGAACTGGCACCCCACCTAAGTACCATGTTCAATCATAGCCTCACCTCAGGCTTTGTGCCCATTGAATGGCGCACCGTGATAGTTATCCCACTCCACAAAGGGTGGGGCCACAACAGACCCCGGGAACTACAGCCCCATTAGCCTGACGAGCCTTGTCTGCAAGGCCATGGAACGTATCATCATGGAACTCATAAACAAAGACATTGGAGATTTCCAAACTCTGGACCCCACACAGTTTGGGTTTGTAAAAGGCAGATCATGTCTCCTAAACCTGATAGACTTCTTTGAAGTAGTCACCAAAGCCATAGATGAGGGTAAGGTGGTTCACACAGCCAAGGCGTTCGACACCATCCCCCACTCTGGAATTATAGATAAACTCACTAAACTAGGTATAAATCCCTATGTCACAAGATGGGTTGCCAACTGGCTTACTGACAGAACCCACACTGTGAAAGTAGCAGACTCCAAATCATACTTCAGACCAGTTACAAGTGGAGTACCACAGGGTCCTCTCCTGTTTGGTATCTACTTCTTTGAAGTACAGGCTAACACAGAAGGTCTTTGGCTAACTAAATTTGCAGATGACTGCAAACTAGGAGCCATAATCGAAACTCCTAATGATGTGGACATTCTACAAAAGGGCCTCACTGAGACAGATGCCTGGTGCCAAAGACATGGTCTCAAGCTCAATGCCAAAAAGTGCATTCTCATCCCCTTTGGTAAAAACTTTGTACCCATGAACTACCACATAGGCCGTAGTCTACTTAGCACTGAAAGTGTGATAAGAGACCTTGGGACGCAGGTGGACAGTACTCTCTCCTTTGATAATCACATCACCACAGTGGTCAGGAAATCCATCTACGTGGCACACCTCATCACAAGAGGTTTCTCATCCAGAAAAAAAGAGGTCATTGTTCCCCTCTACTCATCACTCATTAGACCCATTATAGAGTACAATGCCCCTTTTGGTATGTACCTCACAAGACATCTACAACAACTGGAAATGCCGCAAAAATACCTCACAAAGAGGATTACTGGCCTCAAACAGATGCCTTACGCAGACCGTCTCAAAAAACTCCAGCTTTACTCCATCGCATATCGCCTACTCAGAGGCGATCTCTGCCTAACATACAAAGCTATGTCAAACCCAGAGCTGTTGGACATGCTCCACTTAAAGAAATTCCAATCCCTCTGAGCTACATGCTCTAGGGACCTAAACCTTGTCACCACAATAAACAGAACATGCTGGAGGGATAGATTCCTGTCCCAGACACTTCCCATACTCTGGAACAGACTACCTATCTATGTCAAACTGAGCACCTCATTAGCACTCTTCAAGAAAAATCTTAATGATTGGATGGGTAATAGGAAATTCACCCCGGGGATCACTTCTGTGGTTCTGCTTGACAGGGGCACAGGAAAATAATTTTCTTGGGTGGTGAAAGCCAGGGTACCTTTTTGGCTAGGCTTGTATAGGCCCTAGGGCCAATAGCCTATTACCTACCTATGAACCTATGAACCAATGAACCTATGTGCATAACATCAACCTGGAATCTGGGAATATGTGTAGAATCAGTTAGGTAGTGTTAACAAACAATACCTCCACAGGTATAGCAAGTAAGAGGTGTATACTGCAGGTAAAACTCATGTATATAGTTGTCTACATCCATACCACTGTCCAAACTAAGGTGATAGGGTAGTGTACGAATACCTGCAAGGTACAGATCACAGCACTGACTAGGAAAGTAATGAGAACTACAGGAATATACTAGTTGTTAATTGACATCTCCCCCCACCATATCTGCAACAATAAACTAAATACACAACTCAATTGGTATGTGCTGCATTAAATCTAATGTTGGGACATATGCCCTATTGTTTGATAATTATTTAAATTTATTTCTATGCATGTGCCATGTTGAAATACTCCCACATTGGTGGCATGCTGCCATCAATGTACCTGGATGCTGCTGTTGTAATGGCCACTGTGGTTCCATACATGCATGGGTTCTGTTTGCTATGCAACTGTTCCTTATTTGGTGTTTGGGTTAATGGGAATATCTATGCATGCTGTTATACCTAATCATGGAATGTGCTGACTATTACTAATTACTAACCCACATATGTTGTAAAATTGAAACACCATAGCACGTTTGGGAAGGCTGGTCCTTGCAGACACACCTGTCCCACCTCAGCTGGCCGTGGCACTGGGCACCAGCAGATCCGGGGCCCACCATGGGACCTCCTCATCTGTTGGTCCTGCACCAACTTCAGGTGGAACCGCCTCAGAGGATGGGGCTTTCCCCCCCTGGGTGCGGGCACGGTCAGGACACTGTCACCCATCACCAGGTCCGGGCCATGGTGCGTAGCGAGATCTGCGGGGAGTTTGGAGATCTGCCTTGCCAGCTTGAGGGCCACGTGTCACAACTAGATGGTCGGCCTGGCCCTGCTACTCAGCCTCCAGTACAGCCACCTTCGAGGCTGTGAAGGTACAGTGGTTACTGCCCATGGGTGGGGACCTCAGTCCCACTGCTTCCACTAGGGGGCTCATGGGCTTCCGATTTCCAAACACCCCTCCCCAACAAGGTGTTTACCCCACATGTCATATACCACCATTGTATGCTTCTTGTCTGTCTTGTCTGTTAACCTACCCAACCTAAGTCCCCAAATATACCTACTATCCCTCCCCAACATCCCACTCTCACCTGAAAAAAAAAGGGCAATCTGTTCCCCCCAAAAAATCTCACCCCATACATAGCTGTCCATTTCACACACGTGTCCATTGGACACATGTAATCTGGTCTAATTGGCCTCAGAACATATTATTGTTGTCCTCACCCCTCTCTCAGGGGTTTGAGTGTCCAAATCTTGCTCCAAATTCAGTGTATATGCACAGCTGTTGCTGTAGAAAAAAATGGGCACTTATGGACTTTCCCTACACCTGTCCTGCACATCCCTAGCTATTTTCCATACTGTCTTTCCCTCTTTGTGCCCCTTTTTCACCACTTTCCTATCAGCCCTTTTTCTTTTCTTTTCTTTTCTTTTCTTTTAAAGAAATTAGTGCAGGGGTAAGCAGGAGTAAGCACTTTTAAGCAGCAGTAAGTGGGTTTAATCCTGTTTGAGCAGGGGTAAGCAATGCTTGCACAGGTTAAGCAATTTAGAAGCTGAGTATAAGAAACTGTAACCGGAAGTAAGCAGTGCTTACCTTCACACAAACCCTCACAAACCCACTAACAACTGCTTAAAAGTGCCTTAAGCACTCTGTATCCAACTGCCTTTGATCTGCCCAGCAACAACATAAACAACCTCTGCAAGGCTCGAGCTCAGGACCCTGCACACCATAGCTAAAGTGATTTATCACTAAGCCATGTCAGACATACATAACCCAGATGTTTTCACAAACATATCATCCAGCACAGTCATTCAATAGTACAGGAAATGTATTTAAATATGTAGATGTATGAGTGTGTTTGTGTGTGTGTGTGTGTGTGTGTGTGTGTGTGTGTGTGTGTGTGTGTGTGTGTGTGTGTGTGTGTATATATATATATATTTGTTGTTGTGTTTCGACTTTTCCTGGTTAGGGGTCGCCACAGCGGAACTCGGGTCCGCTAATGATTGGCAGTAGATTTTGACGAACACCGAGGTGCCAGCTCAACATTCAACCTTCAACGAAGGCACACCCATTTACGCATGTCTTTCGAATGCCCACCCAACCATGGGGAGGACATGCAGACTCCACACAGAAGGCACTCCTCACATTCCAGCCGAGAATCGAATGGGAGAACCTCTTGCTGTGATGCAACTATATATATAAATAAATATATATATATATATATATATATATATATATATATATATATATTTATATCTAAATAGATATATAAATATCTATATATCTATATAGGTTACCTTCATTTGATCGAGAGCCCATTTGACTGAAACCCATTTGATCGAACTTTCATTTGACTGACAACTAGTACATCAGTACACTTTAAGGCAAATAACAGGGAATTGCTCCGTTCCCCAATCTATTCAAGGCAGCTCAGTCCATTTACTGGAGAGAGAGAGAGAGAGAGGGAGTGAAAGTGAAAGTGAAATAAACAAGCAATCAAGCAAACTAAGAAAGAAAGCAGGCTAAAGGCCATGCCAGAGGAGAAAAAAAATTAAAATTGTTAAAAGGAAACTATCCAGAACAGACCTCATTCCCACAACAGGTATGTGAAGTATATATGAATGTAATTGACTGTAGTACTTGATCAGATGATGTGTAATGATTTATATGTGCAATCAGGTGTTGTTGTTGTAATAATGTTGAGCTGAACAACTGCTATGGACAATAGAGTCTGTCCCTGTGGGTAGTGGGCCATACCCGTCAACTGTGCAGAGCAGCACTGACTGACAAGATGTAAGCCATCATAGTGTGTGTTGTGTAATGGAAAGCATGTATATTACTGTGGTCAATAGCTGGTAGTAGAAGTAATGCCATATTGATAGACACGTGGGTTCCAGAGCCCACCACTTGCAAGACACTCAAGTTAACATGAAATGTAGCATGCTGAAATGCCATAGGTGTGTAATAGGCTTACCTGCAATCTGTCCCTATATATCCCCGGATGTTAGGCTGTGTCCATATGTGGCACCTGTCTGTGTTGTATCAAGGCAGAACAGTGCAGCTGTACAGGAAGGAGGGTTAGAGATTGTGGACCTGATGTCTGAATGTACCCCATATATATAGGTATGTATATGTATACATACATATATATATATATATATATATATATATATATATATATATATATATATATATATATATATATATATATATATATATGCATGTCTACAGATATACAGACACCTATATGTATATATATATATATATATATATATATATATATATATGTATGACTACACACACATATGTATATAAATACACGTCCCTATATGTCCAACACAGTGCTGCATGCTATGTGTGATGGAACATCACACATATCAATACACACACACACACACACATATATATATATATATATATATATATATATATATATATATATATATATATATATATCTATATATATATATGTGTGTGTGTGTATATATATATATATATATATATATATATATATATATATATATATATATATACAGCATATACAGCTTGTAAGTGTGTGTAACATGGACGGTTATGTCAGATGTGAACCCCTTGTTGGGACCACAATACCCTTGTCTGTGAAGATGGGAATGGGAATTTGGGGAAGGATAGTAGGTATATTTGTGGCGGTGGGTTGGGTTGGTAGATAGAGAGGATAGCCTACAGGGGTGGTATATGACACATGTGGTGGTTAAAAACCCTGGACGGTGTTTATTTTCTGCGATGTGGAAGCCGCATGAGCCCCCATATGGAAACAATGGGAACAAGGCCCCCACCCTTTGCTAATGAGGGCCTAAAGGTGCTGTAGCACATCCTACAAGTCTCTGTGGAGCTCCTTATGCAACAGACCCTGGACCTGACATCGGGTGACATGATCATGTCTGTGTGTGCCACTGGGGGGGAAACCATCCCCTGAGGTGGTTCCATCTGAAGGTAATGCTGGACTAGTAGATGAGGAGGCTACAGGATGGGTTCTACATGTGATGTGGCCTTGTAACATGGCCAGATGATGTGGGAGAGGTGGTTTTGCTGGCAACTGTTCCCTAAGCATGCTATTGTGTCACTGTTATAGAACATATGTGGGCAGTAATATTCCACACAATTCCGGATCATGTCCAACAGTATGCATAGATATCCCCAGTAACACATAATGACAGATGTGCAGCAATCACATAGCAAACAGATCACATGCATATATGGAACCATAGTGGCCCTTACAATGGCATGCAGGTCACATTGTCTGTAACAGGCCAGCAATGTTAGTGTCCCCACAGGGAACATGGCTACAAACACATAGCACAACGTGTGGTTCAATACAATATATGTCCTGATGGTAAGTAAGCTGTAGCCATACCTATTGAGTTGTGTGAACAGTTTGTTGTCACACATATGGTGTGGGGGGGACAGAGATGTGTATTAATAACTATGATAACCTTGCTGTATGAGTTGCTCAGACCTGTTTCCATCTTTATGTCTTTCAGGCAAGATGTCCCACGGCTGGTTACCGGTGTATTCAGTGGATGAAAATGAGATAATTGTGAACCACCTGGTACAGCACTATCAGGTGCTCTTTGGCAGTACAGCCCATGAGCAGCAGAATTGGACCACTCTGTGGAATGAACTAGTCCACGGAGTCAATGATGTTGGCCTGCATAACTGCAGTCATAAGCAGTTCCGGCATCATTGCAGCAACCTGCTTTGCAATGCCTGTCAGCATGCTGCTGCAGTCTGGGGGGATCACCTCACAACGGGGGGGGGGTCATGCCATCCATCCCCCCTAACACATGTTGAGGAGCTCCTTGCCAGCCTCTTGGCACCTGCCTGCCTGCGCATACAACAACTGGTGGAGACCATAGTGGAGGTGGGTGCTATTCACACACTGGCTGAGGAGCATGCTGGTAAGGCCACAGGACACATCAGTAGACCACTGTTGTATATTCATCCGCATCTGTACAGGTAGATCACGCATATGTGAGATGTCATATATATAGTTTGTTGCTGCATACTAGATGTGCATAAGCTGTAGGATTGTGGACTTGTACTGTTGATGTACTGTATTGCTGCACCCACCCTATTGCAATACCACAGCTTAGGATACTGACATCACATCTCTCACACACTTATGTAGGTCCCTCTTGTAAACCACCAAGGCAGCAGCCTGTAGCTGGTGAGTATGGTTTATGTTCATGCTTGCCAATACACCGGTCATGTAATGGCTATGGTATTTTCCATGCCCAAATCTAACACACCTACCCATAATGCATGACGTACATATTCACGTATTGTTGCTGTTAACTACACTGCATCACAGTAGTGACCATGATGGTGTATCTGAAGGGTATGTCAGACATCTGCAATATAACTAACATCGTGTCATTGTGAAATGTGTCCACAGGGATGAACATAATGGTGGGACCCATGGCCTACAGTAGGGACATGTGTGAAACATAACCCTTATACAGTGCTACAACAGTGTATATACCAGTATTACAATGGCAACTGTTACAGATCTACACTATGGCATATCATAATACTGTGGTCCACAACCCTTAACACCTGCAATGTGGTCTCAACATGAGCAATGAGTGTGTGTAATACAGAATCGTAGGTTAGGGCAGAAAATATGGGGAATACATACCTTCACAAACACTGGAAGCATATGTGTGCACACACACCAGATAAAATATAGTGGAGGCAGCTGGTGAGGTACTGACTGCATGCATTTGTCATGGAAATGCACCTTTCAGCAAGTATACATCCCCAATGTGACACCACTTATTGGTCTGCTGTCCAAGATGTTTGGCCATCAAATGTGCACACTTACGTGCAACAGATGCAGGTGTGGCTTGCACACATCTTACATGACATGGCATGGGCCCCATACCCAACAGGTAGCACCCATGAGCTGAACATGTAGCCATACCTCACCATTGCATATGCCATGGCAAACAGTGCAGACAGTCATGTATATGGCAAGGATGCATGTGAGAGGAGCAATGTAGGAAATAAACAGATGGCCATCCCAGACAAATGATGTCACATCTAGGAAACTGGCCATGTGGGCTGCCCAGTAACATGCCACAACACTGAGATGGTTGCAGGAATGTCCAGCAAGTACTGGATGTGCAGTACCCATGTCAGCAATTGCCTGGACTCTGCAAGCGTATGGCTTATGGGTTAGGGTAATCAGATGTGACAGTTGTACCACAAGAAACATCAGCCAGACATCTCTACAGGTAGGGTATGTATAACAGAAGAGGTTCCCAACAGACATGTGTTGCAATGTGTACTGGTGTACCATGACCATGTTAGAAATCTACAGACAGTATCACGTAAGATACATGTGCTGCACAACCAATGCCTCACCCCCACCTCAGGCCCACCATCCCCAACTGTACTGTGCCAGTGCCAGTGTACATCTGTATGTTTGCCAGTCATTAGCTGGGACTAGGCTGTTACACATGGTATTCAGTGTCTGGGACACTGCAAACTGACACACATGTGTAGGCCATAGCTGTCAAGCATCTGCAAAAAGGCTGAAGGTGGGGAGGGGATTTCATCATGACACACCAGTGCATGGCAGCAGGGATTCTAAGGATGCTACAAATGGCTGTATCTGCACACAGTCAGGTTAAGGAACTCTGACAGATGTAAGCCTGACTCCACAGCAATACTGACAGCAGTGTGTGAACTCCAAGGGATGTGTACATGAGTTGATCTTACAATCATGCAGAGTTGGGAGACATGTGTAGGGCAGACTGACCATATACTGGCAAATGCGGATGGCCCATGCTTGTATACCCCTGCCAAGAACAGTGACTGCTGTAGTACACATAACAATCGGTGCAACAAACTATCATGATAAGGGTGTGCACACATATGCACCCACGAAGTGTATGCATCGTGGTCAGCATCTGCACACCTAACACATTTGTTAGACACTGAATGCGAATGTACAGGACATATGTCACATATCAGGCTCATGTAATGTTAACATATGCGGTAATGTGGTCCCATGGCATATCAAGGAACAGTGCATCATATCAATCAACATGTGTACACTCCCCATAGCCACGGTAAGGTTTGACGGTTGTCAGTGTAATAGTATTGTATTGGTCATACATGCACCGCTGATGTTGAGATCTGTAAATCAGACATCAGGCATTCACAAATGACATCTGTCCACATATCATCTCAGGTATGTATCGGACAATGGTTTGTACACCTGTGAGGTATGGTGCACAGTACACGGCCGGGTGCAGAACAGGTGCACAGCAATACTGTGTACATGGGTGCAGTGTTTACCAGGGGAAGGGGCATCACCTACTAACACAGTCCATGCATCACACACATGTATAATGTTGCTAGCATGAATTGACTATAACTGCACTGCATGCTGTTGAGTACCATATGTGATGCATGTTGACAGATGGTTAATGGGAGGTCTGTGTGTACTATCTTTGTGCAACCTCATCTGTAGGTGTGTGTGTGGGGTCGGTTATTTTGTCTCTAAGTGCAATCTGGTGGAGTGGATGGGGGTTAATGCATGTAGGATTTGTGTGTGCATATGTGTGTGTTTGTGTGGGTGTCCATGTATGAACATGTGTGACTGTGGGGTTGTTCATACGTCAGTATTTCCCTTTGGAATCATGCAGTATATGGACATGGACTGACACATGAGACACCAGAAATACTTGTCTGATATGTAATCACAGGACAGCTGATAGTATAATAAGGTCTGTAGCATGGAACATGCATTGGGAGGGGAAACTAGACACCAGGTATACCCTTAAAATAGCAATCAGCAGAAAGGTGAATGACTACCTATGTAGGCAGCACTACAGATGCATTGGGGAATTACTAGACAACACCAGGGAGTGTATCCATATATTACTGTTGTCCACATGACAAGATGATTGAGCAGCAGTTCTGGCATGTACTGAGCAATAGTTACGTATGACACTCCAGTGCGTGACATTATGGAGTGAACGCCATAGCCCCTAACATATGGGGGCCATGCTCACGATGTCTGGACATACCCAGGGTGAACACTGGATGACAGTAGTGAGGCCATGTAAAACCTACTCCACTCAAGTCAAGGAGGTAATGGAGTAACAGGTCTTGTATTGTGATCACTTGTCCAGGCATTTAAAGGAATGATACATTAATGAGTGGTATTAATGAGTGTATGTTACCAAGTGTGATGCAGTATGGGGAACTTACGTGAATAAATGTGGGACTGCCTGTAAACTCAGGAATAGGTAGGTAGTATGGTAGAATTTCAGGGTGCGTGTGTGTGTGTGTGTGTGTGTGTGTGTGTGTGTGTGTGTGTGTGTGTGTGTGTGTGTGTGTGTCTATACTGTTATTGCAATACTGTACAGGTCTTAAAGTGCATTTCTTGTTTTCCCCCATAGATGGCGAGGGGGGTCAGGGTCCCTCCTGCATGCAATCTGATATTGGTGTCCATACAGACACCGAAGATGATGATAGGACTCTTGAGGCACAGGTGGGGTTGTCAGAGGCCGAAACTGCTCCATCATTTGACATCCCCCTGTTAGCCACCCCATCCCTGCACACAGTCACAGTGCCTATAGATACCCCATCACCAGTGGTCTTAGCAGAGGGACAGTTGGTGGCTGGTGGCAGTGCACAGGAGAGTGTAGTATCTATGCCTGCTGTGTCTGGACACAGCAGGCATAGCCAGATGTCTGGCAGGCACCACATAGGCAAATGTACCGGGGTGCTCATGGGTGGGCTGCTGGTCATCATGCCCCTGGCAGAAGTGCCACAACTGGTACCACCAAGCGCATGTTTCAGACTGTCATGAGGGTGCAAGCATGTATGGAACAGTACACCAGACAGGGCCTGAGGCTGCAGAGGGCTGCTCTCTCATCTGTAAGCAACAACTTCCATGAACCTGCAGGTGACCTTCGTGATTATACTGAGGTCATAGATGGTTGGGTGAGATGGTGGGCCTCATCAACCGTGGATTGTCCGTGCTTGAACAGGTGGTGGGAGGGGGGTGACGGCCACGTGGATGTAGGCCAGCAACACCAACAGCTGGTGGTTGATGTGGGCATGCAAGGACACCAAGGTGCTCCCATAGCGGCAGTACCAGCCCGAGCACTACAGGGGGCGCTGTCCACACCACACCACAGCAGGCCAGGTGCATGTGACTCTGGCCAGTCCCAGGAGGGACCTGGTTCCAGTGAACATCTGTCATCATCAGGGGACAGTAGCATATCGAGGCCTGTACCTGGATGTGCCAAGGGAACCCCTGGCAGGCACAGTCCACGTGTTGGTGGCCGGTGGTGATGAACTGCACACCCTGCCAGGTATGGTCTGCAGCTGTCAAAGAAACACCTGTATAGGGCAGCTGCACACCCTGCCAGGTATGGTCTGCAGCTGTCCAAGAAACACCTGTATAGGGCAGCTCCATGGCAGAACTGTGTGCATGCATACCCACACACTATACAAACACACCTAGGGCAACCCCATACTTACACACACCACACCACCATGCCCATATCAGCTATTTACACCCCTCACCCACACACATGGTGTCAAATGTATGTCCCACCCTTGGTCTCTGGCAAACCAACAACACACCCTGTGCATATGATGATACCTGTGCCACATCCCTGTCATCCATAACATTGATGCAGGGACAGGCTAATATGGTTTTGATGCACAAGGAGATTGTACCACAGTGTACCAATGTACTGCTGTGTAACATATTGTCAGCAGTAGTGTTTAATGCTTACATGTCAGGTAGTGTAGCTGTCCAGCCATGATGCATTATAGATGTTAGTAACACTGAGGGATTGTGGTCTCCATAATGTTATCTGTTTGTGTTGTAGGTGTACATGTGTCAGCAGGAAGATGGTCTGCAGTCATATTCCACAAGGGGCATGGTGCTGTGGTGACAACATGGCTGTGACGTATCCTGGGTACAGTTGAATACATGTCACAAGTCTGTATAACAGTTACTGCCTGTGCCACATGGACAGATGACCCCGTTGGGCATGTATACTCAGCAACCTGATGTAGATCCATCCACATGCATGCACACTCTTATTTGGCAACACTGGGACTAGACCCCTACCTAGGTATGTAGTGCTACTGATGTGTGTGGCTTTCAGTGCACACACCATGCAGTGTTTAGGATGAGGTGTGTTCCAGGTTACACGTTACATGCAAAACATTCCCAGACATGTATAGTATGGTAATGGGGGATGTAATGGTTGTATATGGATAATACATAGTGTGACATACCATCATATACACATTATCAGACACATAACAAGCAGACACACATCAGAGAGACCTGGGCCTATTGATGCAAACTAACTTGTCAGTGTGTCCAATGTGTTACAGGTAGGCTGCACAGAGCACATGCATAGCTGGGCTGGATTATGTTATCAGTTACCTGCATGGTTGATGGTGACAGTGGTCACCATACAGTGGTCCATGGGACATGTACCGGGGGTAACATGGTGTAATGACAGAGTACACAGCACCCACACCCCACAGTGGATATTGTACACACTGGAACCCATGACCCATCATCACACATTGCCCATGACTGCAATACAACCCATTGTCCATCCCAACAGTGGTACTACAGGAATATGCATCTAATGTACTTGCCACAGGCATAGTAGGGTGATGATTGTCATGCCTCACCTATGGGCAGCAACATCACTATCTGTAATACTGTGTGGCAATGTGTATTGTAATAGGAGTATGTGGCCACGGAATGCTGTACCCTACAGATATACACACTTGCACACATACACACCCTTGCTAGAACTCAGTGGGTATCCCATGCCTATCAACCCATTTTTACAACACTGTTGTGCTGGTACTGCAAGGCTCAGGTAGCCATAAAGGAGAGGAGCATAACAGGGTACAAGTAATGTCTGGTACAGCAACAGCCACATCTAACTATGGCAATGGGTGTTGCGGTGGGTGTGAAGGCCCTCATGATATTCCCAACTACAGGTGTAGTAACACACAGACACTGATATCCTCAGTAATGCACACGTACACATTTGTCAGTATTGGGGTGCATTGCTGCAGGTGGTCATAGGTGTGTACCTGGCTATTGTCCATGGAGAGATGGGAAGTGTAGGGGATGTGTGTACAGTGGTATCATGCCACCTACCATGTGGCAGTAGGCAATATATCAACAGTGACATGCATCAGCCAATCCTCTGGATACCTCCTGCAAACGGCCACTAAGGTGATCCAGTTGATATGTATGCAACATGTATTACAACACATGGTTAGTGTCTGTGATCGAGACCTGTACCCAAGCATGTTTTCTTGACTGTGGTAGTGTAGTGTAGGTACCTGTGGCATGTGGTGCGTACATGGTGTTGTGTCCTAACTGTGCCAGTTATAACACAGCTGGGCAGACAGGTTCATAGGTTCATAGGATCATAGGTTGGTACTAGGCTATCAGCTCTAGGACCTATATAAGCCTAGCCATAACAATTCCCTGGCTATTTCTTCCCACAGTATTTACTTACCTGGATCCCTGTCTAGCAGGGTGACTGACGTGATCCCCAGGGTAAATTTCCTATCTCACATCCAGTTGTCAAGGTTCCTTTAGAAGAGGGCCAAGGAGGTGCTCTGCTTGACATGTATTGGTAGTCTATTCTAGAATACGGGGAGTCTCTGGGTCAGGAACCTATCCCTCTAGCATGTTTTGTTCATTGTGATGACAAGGTTTAGGTCCAAGGAGCGTGTGGCTCTGATGGATTGGAATTTCTTTGAGTGTAGCATGTCCAACAGCTCTGGGTTTGACATGGCCTTGTATGTTAAGCAGAGATCGCCTCTGAGTAGACGATATGCAACAGAGTATAGCTGGAATTTTTTTTAGTCATTCAGCATAGTGCATCTGCTTTAGGCCTGTGATTATTTTATTGAGGTGTTTCTGCAGCCTTTCCAGTTGTTGCAGATGTCTTGTGAGGTACATACTGAATGGGGCGTTGCACTCTATGATAGGTCTAATGAGGGATGAGTACAGTGGGACAATGACCTCCTTTTTTCTGGATGAAAAGCCCTTAGTGATGAGGTGTGCCACATAGAAGTATTTCCTGACTGTTGTGGCAATGTGGTTATCGAAGGTGAGATCACTGTCCACCTGTGTTCCTAAGTCTCTTATCACACTTTCAGTGTTCAGTACACTGCCACCTATGTGGTAATTCATGGGTACATGTTTTTCCCCAAAGGGAATAACTACACACTTCTTGGCATTGAGCGTGAGCCCATGGCTCTGGCACCCAGCATTTGTTTCTGTAAGGCCCTTTTGTAGAATATCCACATCATTTGGGGATTCAGTAATGGCTCCCAGTTTGCAGTCATCTGTGAACTTTGTTAGCCAGAGTCCCTTAGTGTTGGCCTGTACTTCAGAGACATAGATGCAAAACAAGAGCGGTCCCCAGACTGAACCCTGAGGTACTCCACTTGTTACTTGCCTGGAGCTGGATTTGGAGTCAGCTACTTTTACACTGTGGGTTCTGTCAGTAAGCCAGTTGGCAACCCATTGAGTGACATAGGGATTTATGCCCAGCTTAGTAATTTTATCTATGATTCCAGAGTGGGGGATTGTGTTGAAGGCCTTGGCAAGGCCCAGATAGGCTGTGTGGACTGCCTTACCCTCATCCACAGCTCTGGAGACTGATTTGAAGAACTCAGTCAGGTTCAGGAGACATGATTGGCCCTTCATGAACCCAAACTGGGTGGGGTACAGTGTTTGAAGGTTGCCAATGACTTTGTTATAGGTTACATGATAATACATTCCATGGCCTTGCAGATCAGGCTTGTCAGACTGATGGGACGGTAGTTCCCAGGATCCAAGGTGGATCCCCCCCTTGTGGAGTGGGATAACTGTAGCTGTGTGCCACTCTGTAGGCATGAAGCCTGAGGTGAGGCTATGATTAAACATGGCACTTAGGTGAGGTGCCAGTTCATTTTGTAGTTCATGTAGTACACAGTCCGGGATGTTGTTTGGTCCCATGGATGCTGTATTCTTAGCTTTGGAGAGTGTGGTTTTTACCTGTGTTGCCGTGATTACCAGAATTTGGCAATCTTTCGGTATTGACATGGGCCCTTTAGGGGGTGAGGGGGGTGAAGTTGGCACTGACTCAATCTGCCAGGGTATTGACAATGTCCTTGGATCAGTATATTTAATGCCATTCTGTTGTAGCTCAGAGCAGATCTGAGCATTGCCATTTAGACTTTTGACATAGCTATAGAATGCCTTGTGGTTGTCTTTGGAATCTTTGGCAATTTTATTTTCGTAACTAGCTTTGGAGGATTTTATGAGGGATCTCAGCTTCTTATTGAGGCTGCTAAGGGAGTTTTTTGCATCCTGGGATTTTCCTCTTTTCTGCAACAGTTTCTTCCTTCTGTTTGTTTATGACAGGGGACCACCAGATTGGCTTTCATATTATGGAGGAGAATGTCTTGGTTCTATTTGGGATTGCACGATTCATGCACGAGTGGATGTGCTCATACAGTGCTTTAGTTCCCATATGCATGGGTGTCATGAAGTTTGTCACTTCTGACCTGAGTAGCATGAAGTTGGCTTTGGAGATGTTTTTTACAGATGTTTCCTTACTGTCATGAGTAAACATTACTATTGTGTATACCTTCCCAGATGTATCACACCGCATGTATTTGATATGTGTATATTTAGATATAACAACATATGTGATGCAATATTAATATCTCTAACAAATACTACACAATTGTGGAAGTTACAGCAATTGCTCAATACTATACAGTATGTGTACTGACATATATATTGAAAAAACAACTATCTTCACAGCTGTCATGTCAGTGTCAGTCAAGCATAGGATGCCTGTACGTATCCAAGCTGGATACCTGCCATCTGCACATCTGTACAGGGACTGACAGACATCACCTTGCCAACTAACTATGCAGTATGATGAATGTGTTGACAGATAGCTGTCTGACACCAATATGTATGCCATTACTACATGTTGGAAGCCCTCACTGACATGTACTGTACAGATAGTAGTCTACAGTTACTTTCCACATGTCAGATCATTATCCAGTAAGGGATATATACTGTGACATGGCTCACACACCAGGAACATGACAGTGATGCCTCAGAGTCCAGCTATGCATGCAGGGGTGCTTGTTGTCAGTACTACATTTAGCAATCGACTCTTGCCTGGGAAACAGTAGTAACAGCATGATACACTACATGCCAGTGTGACAGCATGTAACCTGGGTTACTACCCTTGTATGAAACATATTCACATGGATAAGAGTGATGTACAGGTATTATACACTTGAGTGTCCCAAACATGACACCCACACCACTTGCTACTGAAATGATGACACATAGATGCATGTTTTGTACAAAGCATTGTACACACTTATTACAAATGTCATAACCCTGCTATGTTATCAGACTAGAATGTGAGCACTGGTTACCAGGGCTGAGCCATGCTTATCAGGTGTCAGCATTGCTGCAATATAACAGCTAAGCACATTTGCACACTGGCAAGCAAAGCCTACATGGTGTAAGCACCTGTGTGTTTAACCATACCTCAGCACCACTTAGCTTCACGCAAACCCATGCAAAAGCACTTAAAGCTGCTCAAAACTGTCTTAACCACTCTGTATCCAGCAGCCCTTGTTCTGTCCAGCAACAAAATAAACAGCCCTTGCAGGTCTTGAACCCAGGACCCTGTACACTATAGTTACAGCAGTTAATGCCATGACATATCTGTCAGTACACATATTGAATAGTATTAAACAATTGCTGCGACTTCCACAATTTTGTAGTACTTGCTAGTGATATTACTTTTGCATCACATATGTTGTTATATCTAAATATACACAAATCAGATACATACAGTGTGATACATCTAGGAAGGTAAACACAACAGTAATGTTTACACATGACGAGGATATGTATATATACATATACATATGTAGATATATGTCTACATATTCATACACATATATATTCATATATATGTACTTATACACATCTGTATAGTGCATCATATATATGCCCATTTATAGATCTCTCTCTCTTATATATATATATATATATATATATATATATATATATATATATATATATATGGTTCTACCTGACATAGTCGAAACCACACAACACCGACAACGACATCACCGACACCACATAATCGACAGTCCATTAACACGAAACCTCACATACCCGACAACGAAATAACCGACGGTACACAAACACAAAACCCCATACACTGCACACACCACAATAACAACAATTAAAAACAAAACACATCCCCATTCCACAAACCACACACACAACACAAGCACACCAAAATCCTTACAAACCCACACTAAACCTTACCCTAACCCTAAGGTCCGTCACTATCGCACATTTAACCCGCTCCCTAACCCTAACTCACTTAACCCACCCCTATCGCCCTAACCCTAACTCACTTAACCCACTATCCCTAACCCTAACTCACTTAACCCACCCCTATCGCTTCCCTAACCCTAACTCACTTAACCCACCCCTATCGCTCCCTAACCTAACTCACTTAACCCACCCCTATCCCCACAGACCGTCAATATCCACACTTACCTGACTCGCACCCTAACGTCCGTCACTACCGCATACTCACACAGCCTTTTCCCATGTCGGCATCCTCGGCGTCGGTGTTGTCATCCGTCGTGTCGGTCTTCTGCATTGTCGATGTTCTGGAGCTCCGGATTCCGTTGTCGGTCTTCTGCGCTGTCGACGAAGTCAGGTAGAACCATATATATATATGTATGTACATCCTCTATGTACAGATATACCTATTTATGTTGATATATATATATATGTAGATATCTATAACTATATGTGCATATATTTATAAACAGATATACCTATGTTGATATATATGTAGATATCCATAACTATATGTGCATATATATCTATATATCTGTATATGTGTAGACATATATAGCTGTGTATATGTATATATGTTTGTAGTCTGCCGCAGTGGTACAGCGGTAGTGTTGTTACCTCACAGCAAGAGGTTCTCCTGTTTGATTCTCGGCTTGGCTTGGGAGTGCCTTCTGTGTGGAGTCTGCATGTCCTCCCTGTGGTTGGGTAGTGTTCGAAAGACATGCGTGCATAAATGGGCGTGCCTTCGTTGAAGGTTGAGCATCAAACTGGCACATTGGCGTTTCGTAAAAATCTACTGCCAATCATTAGTGGACTGGAGTTCTGCTGTGGCAACCCCTTACTGGGAAAAAGCCGAAGGACAAACAAACATATATATATATATATATATATATATATATATATATATATATACATATATATATATATATATATATATATGTATATGTCTATATATCTATATAGATACATGGTGTGGATGGCAGGAGAAATGGGGTAGGGGTTATCCTAAAGGAACAGTATGCCAAGAGTATTTTGGAGGTGAAGAGAGTGTCTGATAGAGTGATGTTTATGAAGCTTGAAATTGATGGTGTAATGATGAATGTTGTTAGTGCATATGCTCCACAAGTTGGGTGTGCTATGGATGAGAAAGAAAAATTTTGGAGTGAGTTGGATGAAGTGGTAGTGAGTGTACCCAAGAGTGAGAGACTAGTGATTGGAGCGGACCTCAATGGGCATGTTGGTGAAGTGAACAGACGTGATGAGGAAGTGATGGGTAGGTATGGTGTTAAGGAGAGGAATGCAGAAGGTCAGATGATTGTGGATTTTGCGAAAAGGATGGACGTGGCTGTGGTGAATACATATTTTAAGAAGAGGGAGGAGCATAGGGTTATGTACAAGAGTGGAGGAAGATGCACTCAGGTGGATTATATCCTATGTAGGAGGGTCAGTCTGAAGGAGATTGGAGACTGTAAACTGATGACAGGGGAAAGTGTAGTTAAGCAGCATAGATTGGTGGTCTGTAGGATGACGTTGGTCATCAAGAAGTGGAGGAGAAATGTGAAAGCAGTGCCAAGGATTAAATGGTGGAAGTTAAAAAAGGGTGATTGTGAGGTGGAGTTCAGGGAAGAGTTAAGACAGGCACTGGGAAGCAGTGAAGAGTTACCGAATAGCTGGGAAACTACAGCAGAGCTAGTAAGGGAGACTGCTAGAAAGGTGCTTGGTGTGACATCTGGACAGAGGAAGGAAGACAAGGAGACCTGGTGGTGGAATGAGGAAGTACAGGAGAGTATACAGAGGAAGAGGCTGGCGAAGAAGTGGGATTGCCAAAGAAATGAAGAAAGTAGACATGAGTATAAGGAGATGAGATGCATGGCAAAGAGAGAGGTGGCGAAGGCTAAGGATAAGGCATATGGAGAGTTGTATGAGAGATTGGATGCTAAAGAGGGAAAAAAGGACCTGTACTGATTGGCTAGACAGAGGGACAGAGCTGGGAAAGATGTGCAGTAGGTAAGGGTGATAAAGGATAGTGAGGGAAACGTGCTCATAAGTGAGGAGAGTGTGTTGAGTAGATGGAAAGAGTACTTTGAATGGCTGATGAATGAAGAGAATGAGAGAGAAAGAAGATTGGATGATGTGGGGATAGTGAATCAGGACGTGAAACAGATTAGCAAGGAGGAAGTAAGGTCAGCTATGAAGAGGATGAAGAATGGAAAGGCTGTTGGCCAAGATGACATACCAGTGGAAGCATGGAGGTGCTTAGGTGAAATGGCAGTGGAATTTTTAACCAGATTGTTTAATGAAATTTTGGAAAGTCAGAGGATGCCTGAGGAGTGGAGAAAAAGTGTTTTGGTACCTATCTTTAAGAATAAGGGTGATGTGCAGAGCTGCAGTAACTACAGAGGGATAAAACTGATCAGTCACAGCTTGAAGTTATGGAAAAGAGTAGTGGAAGCTAGGTTAAGAAGGGAGGTGATGATTAGTGATCAGCAGTATGGTTTCATGCCAGGAAAGAGCACTACAGATGCAATATTTGCTCTGAGACTGTTGTTGGAGAAATACAGAGAAGGTCAGAAGGAGTTGCACTGTGTCTTTGTGGACTTAGAGAAAGCATATGACAGGGTGCCTAGAGAGGAGTTGTGGTATTGTATGAGGAAGTCGGGAGTGGCAGAGAAGTATGTAAGAGTGGTACAGGATATGTACGAGGGTAGTGTGACATTGGTGAGGACTGCAGTGGGAGTGACAGATACATTTAAGGTGGAGGTGGGATTACATCAAGGATCAGCTCTGAGCCCTTTCTTATTTGCAGTAGTGATGGACAGGTTGACAGATGAGATCAGACAGGAGGCCCCATGGACTATGATGTTTGCAAATGACATTGTGTTATGTAGTGAGAGTAGGGACCAGGTTGAGGAGACCCTGGAGAGGTGGAGATATGCTTTAGAGTGGAGAGGAATGAAGGTCAGCAGGGCTAAACAGAATATATGTGTGTAAATGTGAGGGAGGGTAGAGGAATGGTGAGGATGCAGGGAGTAGAGTTGGTAAAGGTGGATGAGTTTAAGTACTTGGGATCAACAGTTCAGAGTAATGGTGAGTGTGGAAGAGAGGTGAAGAAGAGCGTACAGGCAGGGTGAAATGGGTGGAGAAGAGTGTCAGGAGTGATTTGTGACAGACAGGTACCAGTAAGAGTGAAAGGGAAGGTCTACAAGAGGGTAATGAGACCAGCTATGTTATATGGGTTGGAAATGGTGGCACTGACGAAAAGGCAGGAGTCAGAGCTGGATGTGGCAGTGTTAAAGATGTTAAGATTTGCACTGGGTGTGACTAGGATGGACAGGATTAGGAATCAGTATATTAGAGAGTCAGCACAGGTTGGACAGTTTGGAGACAAAGCAAGAGAGGCGAGATTGCATTGGTTTGGACATGTGCTGAGGAGGGATGCTGGGTATATTGGGAAAAGGATGCTATGGATGGAGCTGCCAGGTAAGAGGAAAAGAGGAAGGCCCAAGATAAGGTTTATGGATGTGGTGAGAGAGGACATGCAGGTGGTTGGTGTGAAAGAGCATGATGCAGAAGACAGGAAGAAATGGAAACAGAAGATCCACTGTGGCGACCCCTAATGGGAACAGCCAAAAGAAGAAGATGATGATGATGATATACATATATGTTTACCATATGTCCAGAACATGGCGTGGAGTCCTACCTCAGCACCAATATTCTCAACCTCTTAGTGCAAGGGGATGTCATGTATGTATTGCAGGTATATATGTAGACTGTTGCTACTGTAACAGGGGTTGTCTTAACAGACTTGTTGTGTGTGGGAGGTCACATCTGCTTTTGACATGTACGCCATCAGTTACTGACAGATATCCTAAGGACATCATAGTACAGTACCACTGATAGCACAGTAATGAGCCTGTGGACTACAGCAAAGATATGACCAATATATGTGGACAGTCTGGCACTCTCTGGTCAGTCCAGAGGTGTAGACAGATCCTCATTGTGCGAGACATGTGGACCAAGCCTGACAATGTGGATGTTAACAGCTATGTACATGGGTATATCACGTAAATACTGGACTACATATACCCACACAGTTTATGCATTCACCCATGCCTGTCTGTCCTGCACATAATAACTGGGGGTGCAGAGGTCACATGGCCACATACTACCCAGTAGTTAGTGACATACAGCTGTACATAATCCCACTGCTTTGTCAGAAATACACAACAGTTATGGTGGCCTGACAGCAGTATACTTGCAAATATCTGGACATAACAGCCCACTGGGTAATTAGACTAAGCTGCGAGGCATGTAACAAAGCACTGTGCAACCTCCAGGCAGACCACCACAACACTGGACGACATTTTGTATGGGGGAATACACATGTATCTGCTAATATAGCAGGCTCTACAGGCATGTCACAGCACAGAGTAACAGACGCCTGTGAGAAAGTGCATACCCACAACCAATGTAAACACAGCCTCAGCCACATATAGTACGCAAGCTTAATATGACACTATATGGACTGCCTGATAAACACCATCCTCATATGTGCCACTCACATACTAACCCTACATAAACTGGGTCATGACACAGTGTGGTCCACTGCCTGTCTGTGGTATGGGACACGTGTGTGTTTGGCCCTACAAACATGTGAGCCGATAGGGTGCCATACACTGAAGCAACATGTAACAGCAGATAGAACAGGACCAAGAACAATGGCATCTACCACAGTCTGTGCACAGGCCAAGGTACGTATTTGCAATACACATGCCTTTGACAATCACCATAAGTACACAGACTCCAGTACTGTATACATAACTGCAGAATGCCCAGGTTATGTCCTCAGAAATAACCCCTACTATACATAACATGTCTAGCAGTCTGATATCTGACTGGCTTGTTATCAGGTATGATGTCAATAAATATTAGTGTACAGAGCATATACACCTCTTGCTGCATGACATATGTACAAATGTTGACAGACTTGTGGTTGGAGCCACAAACACTGGGCCAATATTGGCATGTTGCTGTGATACCCTCATACATTTAATGTTGTAACAGGGTTTGTTGTGATATATGTCCTATGAGGGATATGAAGTCAGTAACTCTCATGGCTGGCACCATGTACTGACTGCAATCCTCAGGCTATGCTTCTGCAGTTCTAAGATAGGTGATCTGTGAGAAATACAAGAAACATAAGACTCCAAACACCACCTAGTCTGCAGATAACCCTACAGGTGGGAGTTTTCTCAAACACATAACACTGTCTTGACAGCTATTAAATCATGTAGACCAGCCATATCTACACACACTCTGTTAAACCAACATTACTCCAAATGCAGAAGAGCAACACTTACATTCTGTAGTTATGTCTGGCGCATCCCCCTCCTGTTTGTTGGCCTGTCTCCACAGTGTATGTTAGAGGTAAATCCCAATACCATCTGTGATGCTGTTTGCCAAACACCAACATGAGGTCCTGTTCACAGTGAATGAAACGGCCCAACACCTATCAGCTTATCATAAGCATCACTTACAAAATACAAGCTGCTGCCTAAGCAAAGCAGGTGTACTTCTCCACATCCACCCGAGAGGGGGTGAGAAAGACAGATAGAGACAAAGTAAGACAGGGAGGGGGTAGGAGAGTAAAACCTAAGCATGTTTGTGTTACACACTTATCAGTATGGAGTTTCAAAGCATTGAATGACTATGCATTGCTATCATATGTCTATGCAGTTACTGCATGCACCACAGAGCTTACATGCTGGGGAGCTGTCCAAAGGTATACCTGATGGTGAGTGACATCTGCAACAGTGATATAGGAGTGATAAGGCAGGTGTAGTACACGTGCCTGTCCACATGAACAGGTGTCAAGGTCGAACCAGCTACACTTTCCCAGGGACTCACACACATTATCACAGTTGGCAGGGTCAGGAAAAGACTTTCTAACTGGCTAGTTTGCCACAATACAGTAATATGCAGGTATCACATGTACCACAGGAGTTATCCAGATGATATATGTGCAAGGGTATGTGAAAGTGTCTGACATCAGACGGCATGCTTTAGTAGGCCAATGGGAGGTCTTGTGAGTGTGAATGGGGTTGAAATCATTATACTCCACACACACAGACGCAGGGTGCCAGTACTGACATGCATGTGTACATTGCTTCACAGGTGTGTAGTGGTTGACTGTGCCAGGAGGTGTACAAGCTAGGTGAAGAGTATACCTTGGCATCAGGCCACATGACAATGGTCTGCAGTGTGGCTCAGGGGTGTAGTGTCTGGATTGGCCCACACAGATGGGTATTGTATTCACCATCCAGTCATCTGGGTTACTATTGTGGGTGGCCAGTGCTGTGCAATGCTTGCCATGTATGTGTTCTATAGTCCATGACATGGACGATGTCTGGGATGTGCACACATCCCTCATGCATGTTCTGTGACATGTGGAACTGTACCTGGGGTGTCTGGGCCATGTTGTGTACACAGATTGTTATCATCAGATGTGTCATTCCTGGCCTCATGTGGTGGGAACTGGCAATGGACACCAGGGTGACCCGGCACCCACACTAACAGCATGATACAGGTATTCCCTGGAGTCAGTGGCATCTGTCCATACATGGCATGTGTTTAAGGCATGGTATGTCATTTGTGGGTCACATTTGCTGGCACTACAGTTGTTGCAGGTGTCCAGTGGGGAACATAGTGGAGGCGCACTGTCTGCAATTATGTGCCTATTGTAGTGATGGGACAGGGTGCCATGCCCTCTGTAGTCTGCTGCAATCACACCATAATTACTATCTGTGGGCAATATGCAGGGAGCTACCAACAAAGCGGTTGTTGCCTAGCCGAGTGTGTTTGTGTATGAGACATGGGTTGAGAGTGTTCTCTGGGTAACACAAGGGTTGCCTAATTTATTTGCCAGGCCTTGATGTCACATGTCAGGGTATGGATTGTCAATCCCAGCCTCTCTGCTATTTGACATCTGTTATCCTTGTAAGGTGGACATTGTGACATATAATAGGCCCACCATGTAAGAAATTTGCAAAGCTCACTTCATAATGAGTCCAGTTGTTACACACTCACAGCCACCTCCACACAAGATATGAATGAAAAACACACACACACACACACACACACACACACACACACACACACACACACACACACACACACACTCTCACACCAAGTCTCATAGTTGCCATGTCTGGGATTGGAACTTCTACCTAACTAGCATATCACACTACAGCATTACACAGTTATAGCATGCACCACAGAGATTACTGGGTTTCTCTTTTCCCAAAGGTGTATTTCAAGGTGAATGACATCAGCAGGCTTGCTAAAGAAAGGCAATGGAGGTTGTATTGACTGTGAATGGCCTCAGAATCATTGCTCCCTATACAGACAAACATCCACACTTGCCATATCTGGAAATAAAACCCCTACCGAACTAGTATAGCACACTACAGCATTACGCTGTTATAGGATGCACCACAGATATCACTGGGCTACTTCTTCCCCAAAGGTGTATTTCAAAGCGAATGATATCAGCAGGCTTGCAAAAGAAGGGCAATGGATAGTGAATGTGCATGGCCTCAAAAGCAATGCTCCCTACACAGACAAACTAATGCACACACAAACATCCACACTTGTCGCATCTGGGAATAGAAATCCTACCTAACTAGTATAGCACACTATAGCATTACACTATTTGATGCACCGCAGAGATTAGTGGGATATTTCTTCCAGGTGTATTTTAGAGTGAATGACATCAGCAGGCTTGCCAAAGAAGGGCACTGGAGGTTGTAGTGACTGTGAGTGGCCTGAAAAGCATTGCTCCCTACACAGACAAACTAGCACACACACACGCAAACATCCACACTTGCCATGTTTGGGAACCAAACTCAAACTTAATTAGATACATCATACTACAATATTACACAGTTATAAGCCACGTCACTGAGATTACTGGGCTATTCTTTCCCCAAAGGTGGATTTCAAAGTGAATGACATCAGCAGGCTTGCCAAAGAAGGCCACTGGATTTTGAAGT